>NC_079207.1:60368676-60400313 GCF_026745355.1 Beta vulgaris subsp. vulgaris
CGACACCTCTCCTACGACACTTTTCTGATACCCGATTCGGAAACTCCGTCCAGGCGTATCGAGAGTTGTGTCGCGTGTCGTGTCGAGTAGACCCACGACACCCAAGGTGAAAGAGGGTGTCGAAGTAACTGTTATAGACTGATCACGGGGAAAGGATCCAACATCGACTGTATGGGAGGTTGGTGTGTGGTTTATATAGGACAATGGGCTCTCCTCCTCTAGAGCTAGCTTTTGGGAAGTGCATTCCTATTGTCCTATAACAAATGGTATCAGAGTCAAACCTTGGAGTGGTGGCCCACGGAGTGGTGGCCTGGAACCAACCAGTCGTGACCAACGAGGACGTTGGTCCTTATGGGGGGACGAATGTTATGGATTGATCACAGGTAAAGGACCCCAATCGACCGTATGGGAGGTTGTGTGTGGTTTATATAGGATAATGGGCTCTCCTCCTCTAGAGCTAACTTTAGGAAAGTGCATTCCTATTGTCTCATAATAGTAACATAGATGTGAAACATTTTATTGGTACTATTGCTATCTCACAATATCAGATTTTTCTTTATTTTCATTCCTTCCTTTATTAAAATCGTTTAATCTCACCCATGCAAAAGGCTTTGACCCTCTCCTTTTTCCAGCTTCATTGTTCATCCCTTGTAGCTTTCCATCTAAAACGTGAACTACACACAATTTTACTTTCAATCATTACCTTCTCCAATTTGAGGAATACATAAGATGATTTTGGCCAAGAAATTTCTCTCATCATTAGAAACCAGATTTCCACTACATAGCCATAGCGCATGATTGAATATTCTACCGTTAGCCCTTAAACCATGGAATGGAGCACCCCTAAAAACTCGACTCACACTGTTGAGATACTTTTTGTACAAATTATACAAGTTGCAGCATCCCAACAATCAGATTCAAAGGATTAACAAAGTGACGAACTCGTTTAGGGACCTAAACAAAAGGGATTGATTATGCAGGTATAAACTGCTTAAGGATCTATTTTTCTTCATAAATACTCTTCTTCTCATCTCTATCCCTGGGTTTGACCTTTCTCTTCACTTCCAGTGTCCAACAGAAAAGTTCGTGTTGCTGATCTTCAGGGATTGGCTCACCCACCTTCACAAGCTCCAGAATGGTGGTTGTTGGTGCAATTTCTAGCTCCTTCAGGCTCCAATAGAGTGGTTTCTGATTCACTTGTAATAACGGGAAGTGGAGCTTCTACATGTTTTCACTTTTCGAAACTCCATCTTTCACTTTTGCCATTGTGAAAATATAAGCTGCATTTTTAATTTGTTCGTAATTTTCATTAGTAACTAACAAATACATGAGTAATGAACCTTATTTAATAATTATAAAGTTAAAACAGATTTGTCGTTCCACCAAGATTATAAGAACATTAATTGAAAACTCGACTAATCAACACATGAGTTTCTATGCTAATCGCACCTAACATAGTAAACCTTGAGAAAGAAATTCACGAAGGCAATGAGGTCCCAAAAAGTGCCAAAGATAAAATCCTTTCATAGATTAAACACAAATGGCCTATGGAATTCTCTTATCTTCAATATAAACAACTGTGTTCAAAGTTTAGAGTTAAAAAGCTTGTTTTGACGATGACCAAGCAATAGTCTCATTTTAATTGTATCATTCAAACCCATGTTAAAATACAACATAAACATGAACCTGTTGTATGACTTCGATTGAAGGAAGATCTATGAAGGACCTAGAGTAGAGGATACGAAAAGAACCGTCACTATTAGATTGTTTTGCCAAATAGTGATAAGTTTCATAGTCCTACGCATTAGAGTGTCATGAATCAACCACGAGTGCTTTGGTTTAGATTGAAGAGACTGACTAACTCACATCAGTTTAAACTACTTGGATTATACATTAGAATAAAATCTGTATGTTCGGATCCATAAAGATCTTAAAAGCACAAACAGAATGGATGGAAAAAGAAGAAACATGGTGAAAGACAAGTATGATACTCTTCCAACATCTGCGCTAAGCAGTTGAATATTCTAACAATGGGAAAACACTAAGACAAAGGCTATGTTTAGTTCACCTGAAATTTTCTGATCTGAACTTATCTGATCTGAACTTATTTTTTCTGATCTGATCTGATCTGAACTTATTTTTTCTGATTACAAGATCTTATCTTTTAGATTTTGCTCAATATATAAGAAAAAAATATAGTCATGTGGGGTCTTGTTTGATTCGTCTCAGAGTACTTTATTAATATTCAATTATTATAATTTTTACTAATATGTAATGAAAGATATAATGATTTTTAAATATAAGCATGATCTGAACTGATCTGATCTGAACTTATTTTTTCTAATCTGATCTGATCTGATTAGATCTGAAATAAGCAAAAATAAGGTGAACTGAACATAGCCAAACACTTCTATAAGTGGCGTTACGGAATGAACATTAGATGACTGGCCAGTCAGATGCTAAAACCTAGTCATAGCAGATCATCAAACTACCACATTCAATGTAATTATTCAACTCCGGGAACTTCACAACTAATCAAGTACATAAAGTTATTTAGTGAAAGCATTTGCCAGTGCACATCTCAAATAGAATGAAGTAAAGAGAATGGTTAGAACAAGTTCATGACATAAATATGAGAAAGGCATTATAAACTCAACCAAACAAAGCCTTCTGCAGGCTTACACAAAATCAGATTTTGGAAGGGATCATGAACTCCAACTTGCTGGTCCTGATAGCATTCTGCATTTCTACCAGCATTCTATGAACATCAGACTGCTTAATGTACAGTAGGTAATTGAAATTTAGCTATCTCAAAATATCATCCATCCATATGTACATTAAACCATCCATCCAAATAGAAAGCAGACATAGAATACAAATGTAAAAAGTTAAAAATAAAAATGATTTAAGAACAAGCAAAACAAAACAAAACAAAACATAACATAGCATAACATACCATACCATATCACAAGAAAGGGAAGTCGAAAAGGCAGTGACTTAATATAATTTAAATATTTAATGACCCATATTTATTTAGGGTTCATAAACATCACATCATGATATCCTAAAATTAAACAAACAGGTAGCAAGAAATCGATCGATCAAGCATGGTTGTTGTTGTGGTTGTTCACGAGCTTTTGTTCTTCATCAAACTTCTCTGGGTCGAGTAACGGCTCCAAAACCAATTTCGCAACACTGCATGCATCATGTATGTTATAAATTACAAAATTAAACCAACAACAACTTGGCCTACAAAATTTACTATCGCAGCTTTCAAATCAGAGCGCCTAGCCACCCTAGAGATCCGCGGCATCTTGATTATCTTTTCTCTTTTGCCCGTAAATCATGATATGTAATTTGTTTTTATTATAAAGCTAGCTATACAGCAGTTACCATACATTTGATGGCAGACTTCTGGTGCAGTAGCACCAAAGGTCACCTCGCATCAAAAATTATTTGGCGCCGAAAATTTTTTGGTAAATCTGAAGACTTTAACGGCTTTGGTTTTAATGATAGTACATTTTAAAATCATTCTAGATTCCATAGGAGAACTAGAGCAGTTGAGGTGCTCAGACTTGGTATCTCCCACGAGTCTAATCCTGATTGGATCTTCATCGCACTGCCATCAGAAAACTTGGATGAATTGAAAATGGCAGTTTTGTAATCAGGTTCTAGATTGATTCGGAGCGAAAGAGTGCATTGGATCCGGGTTCGGAGCTACTTGAATAGCAAAAAAAATTCGAGAAATCACTGCAATATATAGTAATCCAAGTCCATGTATGATAACAGCATGCTGCATGCCCCGTAATTGCTAACAAAGCTGCAATAGGTGTTTGCTTAATTACCTTCAATTAAGTTCAAACTCCTTTGAGGATTCATCCACATGACCTAGTAAATTCTAGCCTAACTATTATTGTTCTTGCTTGCTTAACTTTTTTATTTGCGAAATCAAGTCCTGAAAGTCTGAATCTAAGGGGACACACATAATGCCATTGATGAGATGATAAACTCATCATGGTGATCGCAATGGGTTGAAGATTATTCATAACAAGTCATAAACTCGTAATTTTTCTGTAAAAGGTAAATTTGAAGTCAGTGTTACAAAATTTTGACTTTAGATCGTCATTTTTATATTTTTCAAATAAAGTTTATTAAAGCACTTTGTATACTTGCTGAGAAAAATAAGAATAAATCATAACTCACAAAATTGACATTTTTAAATTAACAAAAAGAAGATTTCTTTTCTAATTATCATCTAATCTTTTTTTTATAGTAATTATGATCTGATTTTTTTTTTTTTTTTTACGGCCCGAGGGCAAATTATCATCTGATTTTTTTTTTTTTTTTTTTTTTGAGGTATCATCTGATCTTAAATAAGGGGGAATACAATTTCTTTATGAAAAAAAGAAATAATGTGCCTAAACCCGGCCCTTTCTAATAAATAGGGGAAGTGATTTTGATGAGGGTCATAGGAAACCCTTCACATGTAGCGCTTCCTTAGTTCCTTCATCAATATGATGTATGTTCAACATATTATGCACTATCCACCGCCCTAATATCCTCATCAATACTTCAGTAGTTGAAGTTAACTTATCAAGACAAGTTTGAATAATTATGATTTTTTCCCATTTTAGAGTGCCAACATTGGGACTCTCCTACTGTATCTCCAAGGAACTCTCGAAGGAGAGAGAAAATGGAGAACCAACTCTACTCCAACATTGGCGCTCTCCGTTGGCTCTCCATTAGCTCTCCATGGAGATCCAATAGAGAAAGACTCTCCCCCAAGAGTCTCAATAGAGAAAGGCTCTCCCTATTTTTTTAATTATTTTTTATTTTAAAAATATTAAAAGTAATTATGGAGAATTTATTGGAGAGCTATAGCATTGTTGGCCCTTTTTGAATAAGAGATCTTGAGGATAGAGAAGGTAAAAATTGGGTTGGAGATACTCCTTGGAGAACCATAGGGATATTGGTGCCCTTAGAAGTTTTTTTTTTTCCACTACAAGTTAATATGATTTTAATGTTTTTGGTAAATATGTAAGCATTATATTACCAATAAGCATGAAAGCACCAACTACAAACTCACACAACTCCACACACCAACTAATAAACAACACACCAACTTACAACTTATAGACGCCAGAGCCCCAAAATAGACCTAACACAACAGCAGTCATAAGATTCTCAAACCATATACACTCACTTCACTCCAATTATTACAGATTTTAGATTTAACTCTAATGATAATGTCACATTGAATTATCTTGATAAGAGCTTCAGGGTTCCGCACAATAGCATGCCAAAGAGTATGGTTTCGTCCCTTCCAAATATGATACACTGTGACTGCTAGACTAGCATAAGCCACCTTCTGTTGATGTCTCATTCTGAATTTCTCCCCCATTTCCTCCAATTAACATATAAGTTTTCCTGATCACTGCAGTATATTTGCAACCATCTCATTACCTCTGGCAAAGTCTCCTACTAAATTGACACTGGAAAAAGAGGTGCTGGCAGGAATCAACCCCATCATTACAAAGCAAATAGCTTGTATCACTACAGATACTTGCCTGATTGAGTCTCTCCCTAGTCCTCAGTCTCCCCCATTCAGCAAGCCATGCAATAAAAGAGTGTTTAGGGATGTTCATTGAGTTCCGAACCCAATCATGCCACCTTACTCTCTCCAGGTCACCCCTAAGCCATCGGTAACCTCCCTGAATTGTGTAATCTTTCCTACCATCAAGCCACATATTGTTCTGATATGCAGGTCTTAGTTTCTCTTTGACTTTACAAATCATCTTCCAAGCCCAACTTGCACTACTTGGCGCAACATAATCCCACCAAACTGCCTCTCTAATATAAATACTATGAATCCATCTTATCCAGAGAGTGTCTTCTTTTTTTTTGCAATTTGCCAAATATACTTCCCCAAAGGTGCAGTATTCTACACAACGCAATCCCTTACTCCTAACCCATCACAATTCTTAGGCTTACAAACCCATTCCTATGAAACATGAGGGGGTTTATGAAGGTATGTTTTGCCATCCCAGAGATATGCTCTGCAAATTTGTGTGACTTTTTGTAAAACATATTGAGGAAGCAGAAACACTTCAGCCCAGTAGGTGTGAATGCTCAGCAACACAGCATTAACTAGAGTAGTCCTCCCTGCATATGATAGATTCCTAGAAGACCAATACATAATTCGTTTCAGAATTCTGTCAACCAATACATCACAATCAGCAATAGAGATTCTCTTGGATGTAATTGAAACTCCAAGATATCTAAATGGGAAAGATCCCAACTGAAACCCTGTCACTTGAAGTATTCTACTCCTCACCTCATCAGGAACATTGCCAAAATAAATGGCACATTTCATATGGTTAGCTTGCAGACCTGAAGCATCTGAAAATGCTTTTAAAGCTCTGACCATGAGTGTCACAGAATGAGTATCACCCTTACAGAATAGCATAAGATCATCTGCAAAGATCAGATGGTTCATTTTTAACTCTTTACACCTGTAATGATACCCAAATGTCTCTCTATTACCCACTTTCTTCAGGATTCTTGTGAAGTACTCCATAACCAAAACAAACAACAGGGGGGAAATTGAATCCCCCTGCCTAATCCCCTTCTTCCCTCTAAAGAATCCAACTATACCCCCATTAATGCTAATAGAAAAAGAGGGAGAAGAGATACATGTTAAAATCCATCTTCTGAACTGTTCAGGAAATTAAAATTTCTCAAGAAGCTCGCCAATAAACCTCCGACTAACATAATCATAGGCCTTTCTCAAGTCAATCTTCAAAATACATCTACTAGGCTGACTTTTCCTCTTATAATGCTTGAGTATATCTTGACAAATAAGGATATTGTGCAAGATTTGTCTATTTGCTACAAATGCACTTTGCACTTGATCCACCAAGCTAGGCAACACCAATTTCAGCCTACCACATAGTAGTTTAGAGATTACCTTATAAATGACATTGCAACATGCAATAGGTCTGAACTCACTAACTTCTTCAGGTTGTTCCACTTTGGGAATCAGGCATAATGTTGTGGCATTAATTTGCTTAAGAAGCTGCCCTGACTGAAAGAAATCCAATACAGCATTTGTGACCTCCTGCCCCACCTGAACCCAAGCCTTCTTGAAAAAGCCACTAAAATAGCCATCAGGCCCAGCAGCTCTATTTTCATCAATCTCAAAGAGAGCATTCTTCACCTCCTCACTATTGAAAGGAGCTATTAGCCTTTGCTTCATATTTTCCTCCACCCTAGGCCCTTCAGCAATTATAGAGTTGCTAACATAACCAGTAGCCTCACTTTCAGATCCCAGCAAATTATTGTAATAATTCAGGAAAGCTCCCTCCACCTCCTTAGGATCCTCATGCCATCTGCCATTTTCATCCTTGACCCTATAAACCTGCATCTAATGTCTTCTCTTCCTCAGACATGAATGAAAATAGCTAGTATTTTCATCACCCCACTGAATCCAATCTTGCTTCACTTTATGTTTAATGAAACTCATCTTGGCTGCATTGAAATTGTCATAGATTCTCCTAGCTTCCTGATCCTGTCTATGCAGATCAGTATTATGAGGATCTAAATGAATACCCTTTTAGATGTCCATAAGCTTTGTCAAAGCAAAAACAGCATCAGTTTCCACATTAGAGTATTTATCTATATGCAAGTCTTTCAATCCTTTTTTCAGTTTCTTCAACTTACTCACCACCTTATACATAGGAACACCTTCTACCCTCTCCTGCCACCCAGCTTGCACAATATGTAAAAAAGATTCATCAAGAGCCCACATATTGCAAAACTTAAAGGGTCTAGCCTTCTCTACCAGAGTGTTATCTAATTTCACAACACAAGCACAATGATCTGAAATTCCCTCTGGTAGAAACATTGCATAAGCATTCCTAAATGAATCAAACCAATAAGAGTTGGCTAGAACTCTATCAATCTTCGAAAAAACTCTCTGCTCCCCTTCCTGCTTATTAGACCACATGTATAGTAAAGGCCAGATGTGGGATGGTCTTGTACTTTACACTCTCTAATACACTTCCTAAAATGAGCTACTTCCTCCAGAGTTACTGCAGAGCCCAATCTTTCCCCTAGATTTAACACACTACTAAAATTACCCATTATAATCCAAGCTCCTTGCACATACTGGCTAATCCTCGCAAGATCCCTCCATAAATCCTCCCTTACAACAGCATCATTAGCTCCATACACTATAGTAACCTCAAAGGTTCCACTAGTTGCTCTATGAAGCACTTCACAATGAATGTATTGTGCAGCACAACTACAGATATTCACCACAAATACCGAGGGCAGCCAAATTGACCAAATTCTACCTCCAGCATGAAATTGATACTTCGTAACAACAGACTAATCCTTACATATACTAGGAAAGACTTTTAAGAAATTCTTAGCCTTCACCCTAGTTTCTAGAAGTCCAAACAACCCAATATTATAATGATTTAAGAAGACTTTAACATCATTATGTTTATTAGGGCTATTTAGACCTCTAATATTCCAACATCCAATTCTATCCATTTGGAGGAATAGGAACCTCCTCTCCCTACTGCCTACCTTATATCCCTGTGCTCTCAACTACTAACTTCTCCTGAGCCTGCCCATGAGCTTTCTCATGCCCCTTACTGCCTGGATCCTCAGCATGCACTATAGTACCCTGAGTTGGCAACTTGGGAGAAGGTACCATTACTGACTCATGACATACAGGCCTTGCCTGCATCTGCACCTATACTGGAGCTGGCCCATCACCCTGCACCACCTGTGTTATACCCTGTGTCACCGAAGGTTTTGGGAACCCAGATCTGTTGAGGCTTGATTTTCTTCATAGCCAATTCATATTTCTTCTATCTGCACATCTCCACTGTATGACCAATCCCTCCACAATCACCACAAATTATTGGTTTACACTCATAAACCACCTTCTGCTTCACAACTATCCCCTTCTCATTCATAAAGTGAATTTCATCAGGAAAACACTGCATGTTCACTTCCACCATTACTCTTGCATACTCAATACACTCCTTTTGTGTCGTAGCTCGATCCGTCCTGATAGCTACTAAGCTAGCAATCTTATTTAGTGCTACCTGTCCCCAATATTTCAGAGCCAACCTAGGAAATCGAACCCATGTAGGCACCACCTTCACCTCTCCTTCAATAAGTCCATATCAGGGGAACAATTCTTCATGATAACAGGTTTATTATCATATAGAATTGGCCTAGCATCCATAGCACGTTGTTTTCCCTCTAAATTCCTGAACCTAACCACAAACACACCATTTACCCCCATTGCAACTCTATCAACTCCAAATTTACCCCACACACGCCTAACAAAACCATTAACAATACGAGCAGGAGGTTTGGTCCCAAGAACATAGCATACAATCGCTGAATTCCAGAATTCAATTTCTCCCTTAACATCCTCCTCTGAAATCACTATACTAGGTATAGATTCATTATTATCAATATTAGTCTCAGAATCATGATTCACATTGCTACAAGCTTCTAAATCAATACCTTCTTCACGAATGCTTTCAAAAAGGCTATGACTCCAAGGTATATTACCTGTGTGACTTGCCAGGTGCTGCATAGGGTGTGGAGACGGATGCACAACACTACCTGATGCAGGACGCGCTGGTGTCCTCATTGATGCCACCTAACTAGCCACTTGACTACGAGCCACCTCAAAATTTGCTCGATCAAGCATTGACGCACGATTCTCCACCGACGCAACTGAGTCATCATCCTTCTCCTCCTCCGAGGTCCAACTTAGAGCCACATTCTCTGCAATTTCATTGATATTCTTCGTCTTCCTAGTATCCCCTGTTTGTGGTTTCTTCGCCACCTTGATTTGTTGCTTAGCCTTCTGTCCACCATTTCCTTTCTTGGAACCCTTAGCCATGATCCAGCTATTGCTGAGGTTCAATGAAACAGTAAATAGTGGAAAAACTACGTCGCAATTTCAATTCTAGAGAGAAACGGGAATTTCTCTCTCTAGACTCTCATCTTTCTTTTGTTAATATGAAATTAGAGCTGTAATTTTGTCTCTAATTGAGCAATATCCAATTTTGACTAGTGTTTTGAGATGGATTTGAGGGTGTCTTGATATAAGGTCTCTCTTAAAAATTTGAGACGTGAAACAATCACAGATTCGTCTCAGGTTCGAGACGGGGTACTTGTCCGCCAATGTTCTTCCTCTCCTGACCGGGCAAGTGTGTTCCACGCACTTGTTCTCAACATATTATTAATTTGTTAAGAGTACTCCACATGTTTCCCACATCGAAAGAATGAAGTGGGGATGACTAACGTATAAATCAATGGGTTACTCCACCTATCACCATATAGTTTTAGGATGGAATCCCGTTGGGCTTATGTGTGGTCAAACTCTCCTCTTGTGTGTCGAGACCACCAAGACTTGTCATGGTATCAGAGCGGACGATCCAATCCCATGGTATGTGTCCCATTGAATGAAAGATGGAGCCCAACGGCTTGTTGACCTCATGTCAAGGTGAAATAGGGCTTGAACCAAACATTGAAAACTATATTTTTTTCCCACTTCCATATATTTCCTTGTCATTTAATTACATTCTACTAAATGAGAGAGGGTTTAGGAAACTTAGGGTCTTGGTTTAAAAAGAGAGGTTGAGAAAGAGCGAGTTGGGAAGCTTTTCGAGAGGAACAAGCAACTGGTGAGCAACAACATGTAACCCACAAACCACACCCCATTCTTCTCTCTTCTCCTCCTTGATGCTTTGAATCGTGACTCCTAAAGCCACATACGCTTGGGGACTCATACGCAGGGCAGCCTCGCCACTTTCATACATCTTCGTAAAGTGAGAGAACAAACCTTTCTCAAATAACACTACACATATATAGATCTAGCGAATTCCTCCTCTCCGGATCTGTTTCATCCTTAAGCGTCTTTCATATGGCTCTAAATTCACCATTTTTAGGGTTACAGAGCAGTGAGAGAAAGAGAAAGAGATGCGAGAAGAAGAGGGAGAATCTGAAATCGTCGAGTTTGGGATGAGAAGGAGAGAGAGATCTCGGGTTTCCATGTTGATTGAGGGAGTAATTTAAAGGGGGGGGGCTTGAAATAGGGTTTTGATGTTGGGTAGTTGGGGGAATCAATCAGTTCATAAGTTTGGGTAGTTGGGGGATTTAATCAGTTCATAAATTGAAGTAGTTGGGAGTTTTGGAGATGAATCTTGATTAATGGTAGTGGGGGTGGATGAATTGGGAATTTCGGTGGAAATCATTATAAAGGTTGATGAATGGGTTAGTGATATAATGCGGGTTTGGTTTTCTTAATCAAAATTTTAGGTTAACTATTAATAACATTTTTGTAATTTTGTTGAAAAAAACTTACTAAAACAAGTTTTCAACTTGTTGCATTTTCTTTGTTATATTCCAAAATGGCAAAGGTTGAACTTGTTTCGTACTAAGGAAGTATCAAAGACCTACTCCCTCTACTCTTTATCATTCTCACTTCATGTGCGCTTCTTCCAATGCACATCTTTAAAAATAAATATCGTTATATATATTAGTAAAATTTATAACTATTTAAAATTTATAAAGTTATAATTGAGATTAATTAAAAAATCCCACGTGACTATATTTTTTCCTCATAAATTGAGAACAATTGAGAAGATCCTCTCTAAGTATGAATAGTGTTCAGATTTTCAAGTGAGAAAGACAAAAAAAACAGAGGGAGTATTTTGGACCCATGACCACCTAGACCCGTCGGGTTTATCTTTGGGTCAGATTTTTTTTTGACTCAGTGGGTCTGGTCCACTTCAGAATATCCGGGTTTGAGTCTAGTCGAACCTATACTCCAGATTCGGTCCATTGTCATCCTTAATCACAAGGATGGAAGGAGGGTCTCCAACCAACTAAGTCAACCTTCATTCTTACTTGTACTAGTAATATATGCACGCGATGCGTACGACAGTATATTGAAATTAGTAGTAACATCAAAAAGTGTTAAAAACCTAACTTAAGAGTGTAAATTTTATGGTGAATAGTTGATGAACGTTATGATTTTTTTATTTGCATTGCTTGTATAAAGAGTAATGTTTTACATAAAGGACTAAGTCAAGGTAGGATTTGTTATCGTGTATTTAGAAGAATATTCAACAACTCCCCTTTTAAACAATTATCTAAGTTATGTTATTTATGTATTTAATATATATATATATATATGTGTGTGTGTGTGTGTGTGTGTGTGTGTGTGTGTGTGTGTGTGTGTGTGTGTGTGTGTGTGTGGTGTGTGTGTGTGTGTGTGTGGTGTGTGTGTGTGTGTGTGTGTGTGTGTGTGTGTGTGTGCGTATTTTATGAGTAGTAGTTAAATTTAATTTCACTGGATAATATAGGTTTTTACTTTTTTGGCATACTATGGTGAGTAGTGCTTCGATAAAAAAATTTATAAATTAATATTATCTAATGATGTATGTTTATATCTTTAACTATTCATTATCCCAACTGATTGTGCTCCTCAAAAAATTTTGAAAATGAGTATTCTCTAATTACGTTTTTTAATTCTTTATGGTTTGTTAATGCATGTTATTTGAATTGTTATTGCAACTGAGAGTTTGGATAGTAAGAATCTTGTGAATCTTTGTTTCTATAATTATTTGAAAATTGATTTAGTCCTCAATTTTTGGTAATGTAAGACTTTATTTACTATCCATATTTGTAAATAAGGAAAGAATGTAGACAAAAAAAAATATTATTTTTTGTGAGATTAAGGGTATATGAGTATTTTCAAGAGGGGACACCATAGCTCCCCCTTGACTTATATAATAGAGATAAGGAATTGTTTAAATGTGCCTATCAAAGCATTTTCTTAATGTCATTTGAAGGTTGATATACTTAACTAAACGGTAAAAGTTTTACTTTAATATATCTAAGCCTTGTTCTTTCTCCCTAGAAAACACATGTATGAAAAGTAATTTTAAACAATTTTCTATTCAGTTCAACTTATTTTCAGTTCTCATAAGAAAATTATAAATTCAAATAAGAACTAATAAGATATAATATTTTCATATAAGTCAATTTTGTTGGATAATTAGTGGAAGTAATGATTCAAAGATAGTTGTTTGACTTTCCTTTAATTAAGTATTATTAGTTAGTGGGCATTCTTAGGATTCTTAGAATAAGTTTAATTTCCTAATTGTTAGCAGTATTGTTAAACGTGGGCCGTTTTTGTATCCCACTTTCTTTTCATTATCTTAGAAACAGTTTGTACTTTGCCTTATATAAGGCTTCTTTCTTTTCATTAATATATGCAAGGAAGTCTACTTTCCCTTATATAATTCTATCTTGGTATCAGCAGCTTTTTTATTTTTTTTTTTGAGAGAGTGCCACCACACTAAAGCACTGCAGCTTTAGTTTCTCTTTCAATTAATAAAAATATCCAGGTAGATCTTTTTTAAAACAAAAAAAATTACAGTTGGTTAGTGAAACAAGAGCACTGCAGCCTTGTTTCTTTCTTCTTCTTGAGTGAAACACAGTGAGAGTTTCTATCATCATCAAAAAAATCCTCTTTTTTCTGCGTGAATCCATGGCAAATGGAATAAGTATGAGTTTTGGTCCATTAAAATGAAGACCCTCTTCCAATCTCAAGAGATATGGGAATTCATTGAAGATGGGTATGATGATAAAGACAAAGATGCATCAAAATTGAAGGAAAATAAGAAAAAGGATGCCAAAGCCTTATTTTTTCTTCAACATCAATCAGTGACTCTCTCTTTTCTCGGATTGCCTCTGCAACCACGTCTAAGATGGCTTGGCAAACTCTGAAAACTGAATTTCAGGGCTCGACGAAGGTAATTGAAGTAAAACTCCAATCTCTTCGTTCTGATTTTGAAACTTTGAGTATGGATACCAAAGAAACTGTGCAAGACTATCTATCTAGGGCTAGTTCTATTGTCAATAGAATGAGATCTTATGGAGAGACAATCACTGATCAAACTGTGGTTAAAAAGTATTGAGAACTCTTAATACTCGATTTGACCTTATTGTTCCTGATTGAGGAATCCCATGATCTCTCTACTTACTCCTTTGTTGAATTGATGAGCTCGTTACAAAATCATGAAGAGCGAATGAACAGAAAGAAAGAGTTAATGAAGAAAAGGCATTCCAGGTGCAAGGGGAAGCCTCTAGTAGAGGAAATAGCCGAGGTGGCTATCGTGGCAGAGGACGAGGTGGTCGTATTGGTGGTCGAGGTCGCGGTCGATCACAGGAGTAACGCCACTTCAACCAGAAAAGCTCCATTCAGTGTCATTATTGCAAAAAATTTGGCCACAAAGAAGCAGAATGTTGGTCAAAGCAGAAAGATGAAAGCACTAAAGCCAATTTGGTCGAGACTGATGATACCTCAGAGATGTTGTTCATGGCACATTATCCGATCAACCAGTGATCAAAATTTATGGTTCATTGACAGTGGATGCTCGAACCACATGTCCAATTCTCGCTCACTGTTTGAGACTCTGGACTCCAAAAAATCCGAAGTTCGACTTGGTGATAACAAAACTGTTCAAGTCGATGGAAAAGGTACAATTGCTATCTGTTCTAGCACTGGTAAAAAGAAATTATTGCATGATGTTTTCTTTGTACCTAGTTTAGCTCACAATTTGCTAAGTGTGGGACAATTGATGAATGATGGATTGGTAGTTGTGTTTGATGCTGGTCAGTGTGTTATTAGAGATAAGAAATCGGGTCTTAATCTTGTTAGTTTTAGTATGACCAAAAACAGAATGTTCCCACTTGATGTATCCATTGTAGAAGACAAGGCTCTTATTGTTAAAGTTGTAGTGACTCTGACCTATGGCATTTGCGTTATGGTCACTTACACCTTAATGGGTTGAAATTATTGAGTCAAAAAGAGATGGTTTTAGGCCTACCACACATCAATAAACTTGAGTTCTGTGAAGGGTGTGTCTTAGGGAAACACAGTAAAAAGCCTTTTCCCGTTGGGAAGTCCCGAAGAGCAACTGAATGTCTTGAGTTAGTTCATGCAGACTTGTGTGGGCTAATGAGAACGGAGTCATTGAATGGTAGTCGTTATTTTCTATTGTTCACTGATGATTATACAAGGATGAGTTGGGTTTACTTTTTGACACTCAAGTCTGAAGCACTTGATATGTTTAAAAAGTTCAAAGCCTTTGTTGAGAAACAATCAGGTTGTTTCATAAAGAAGTTGCGCACAGACAATGGAGGTGAATTTTGCTCAAATGATTTTGATGCATTTTGTGAAGGGCTTGGAATCTACAAGCAACTTACTGCACCCTACACCCTAGAGCAAAATGGCATTGCTGAACAGAAGAACCGAACCATTGTAGAAATGGCCAAAAGCATGTTGAAGGCAAGAGGACTTCCAAATCAGTTTTGGGCAGAAGCAGTAGCTACTTCCGTGTATCTTCGCAACATCTCTCCCACAAAGGCAGTCATGAATCAGACTCCATATGAAGCATGGCATAATGTGAAGCCTCTGGTAAGCCACTTAAAAGTTTTTGGTTGTATAGCCTATGCTTTAGTAAAATCATCTCGTCATAAACATGAAAATAAATCAGAAAAATGTGTTTTTCTTGGTTATAGTTTGAAATCCAAAGCTTATAGGTTGTATAATCCAATAAGTGGCAAGATCATTATAAGTCGAGATGTGTTATTTAATGAGTCTGCTAGTTGGTCTTGGAGTTCTGATAATACAGGACAGATGGTTCCTTTTATTGATGATGGAGAAGTCTCTGGTGTAGTCCCTGATGCAGTCCCTAATGCAGCAACCCATACATCACAAGAAAGTAGTAGCAACTCACAAGACAACAACACTACTTCATTTGCAAGCCCACAACCTGGCAGCAACACAACTTCGTGACCAGAAAGCACACCAGAATCTTGGCAGAGGTTCCGTGCACTAAGAGAGATTTATGAAACATGTGACTTTGCTTTCTCAGTCTCAGATCCTATTTATTATGACGATGTTGCTCAAGAACAAGTATGGCAGGATGCTATGGCAGAAGAAATGAAATGCATACAGAAGAACAACACATGGGAGTTAGTTGATCTTCCGGAAGGAAAAAATGTCATTGGCTTGAAATGGGTGTTCCGTACTAAATATCATGCTGATGGAAGAGTACAAAAGCATAAGGCTCGGTTGGTGGCTAAGGGATACGCACAAGAGCAAGGAATTGACTATGATGAGACGTTCTCTCCAGTGGCTCGGTTTGAAACGGTATGAACCTTTCTTGCCTTAGTTGCTCAACTTGGTTGGCCGGTGTTTCAGTTTGATGTTAAATCAACTTTCCTAAATGGAGAGTTGAAGGAGGAGGTATATGTTGCTCAACCTGAAGGCTTTGTTGTTCATGATGAAGTGAACAAAGTCTATAGGTTATAAAAGGCATTGTATGGCCTTAAACAAGCCCCACGTGTATGGTATCACAAAATTGACTCGTACTTTCTGGAGAATGATTTTCAAAGGAGTGAAAATGAGCCTACACTCTATTTAAAAAAACAAGGTACTGTTGTTTTTTAGTGGTTTGTTTGTACGTAGATGATATGATATACATGGGGTCTTGTGAGTCTATTATTGCTGAATTCAAGTCTAGTATGTTGAGGAAGTTCGAGATGACAGACATGGGTTTACTACACTATTTTCTTGGGTTAGAAGTAAAACAAGGTGCTGATGGTATTTTTCTCTCCCAACGAAAGTTTGCAGAAGATCTTCTCAAAAAAATTCAGTTGACAGGATGCACACCTGCTTACACTCCAATGAATCCTAATGAGAAATTGTCAACGAACGATGATACAAGAGCAGCAAATGCGTGGCTGTACAGAAGCATGGTGAGTGGTTTGAATTATCTATCTCACACTCGACCTGATATTGCGCACTCTGTTGGACTGGTTTCTAGGTTTATGCATAACCCTACAAAACATCATCTTGGAGCAGTAGAGAGGATAATGGACTGCATAGCAGGTACATCTGATTATGGGATTTGGTACAACAATGTGAAGACCATGAGGTTGGTCGGCTATTGCGATAGTGATTGGGCAGGTTCCCTTGATGACAGAAAAAGCACCTCCGGGTACGTATTTACTCTTGGATCCGGTGCTATCTCCTGGTCATCAAAGAAACAGAGTACAGTAGCTTTATCCTCATCGGAAGCTGAGTATGCAGCAATTACTTCAGCAACTTGTCAGGCTATTCTGTTACGAAGACTGTTAGCAGATTTTCTTCAAGATCAAGCGAGTGTTACCGAGATTTATTGTGACAACATGTCAGCAATTAATCTAACAAAAAATGCTATCTTTCATAGTCATACAAAACACATCGATATTCGGCACCTTTTCATTCGTGAATTAGTAGCTCATGGAGATATTGCAAGTGAAGTTTTGTACTACAAATCAACAAATGGCTGACATTCTAACCAAGTCACTTGCGTTCAAGAAACAAGATTTTTTCATGATGAAGATGGGAGTATGCAACTTCGAATCAAGGGGGTATGTTGGATAATTAGTGGAAGTAATGATTTAAAGATAGTTGTTTGACTTTTCTTTAATTAAGTATTATTAGTTAGTGGGCATTCTTAGGATTTTTAGAATAAGTTTAATTTCCTAATTGTTAGCAGTATTGTTAAACGTGGGCCATTTTCTATCCCACTTTCTTTTCATTATCTTAGAAACAATTTGTACTTTGCCTTATATAAGGCTTCTTTCTTTTCATTGATATATGCAAGGAAGTCTACTTTCCCTTATATAATTCTATCTTTAGCAAAATTAAGGTCTAATAATTGCTATTAAAGTTTGTTTGAAAACTAAATTAAAGAAGTTGAGGCAATTGTAATTAGAAAAATATGTAGGTATTAATTAGTGAAATTAAAACTTTTTTCGTGTAAAACTATCTTATAGAATAACTCAATTCATATAAACAACCGAATTCCACTCAATTAATTAAATTTACCAATAGATAATAATAAACCCTTTTTTTTCTCTCTCCCCTCTCTCCTCTCTACTTTCAAAAACCCTAGCCTCCATTGTTGATTTTTAAAGGGGCTTCCATCGGTTTTTACCGTTGGAAAGCCCCCACCTTTGCTTTTTTATTTGTTTTTAGGTTTCCAATAACGATTTCTCCCTCGAAAGACAGGGTTTTCGATCTCCTTCGTAAGAAAAGGTTTTTCGATCTCCTTCGAAAGACAAGGTTTTTCGACCTCCTTCGAAAGACAGGTTTTTCTCCTCTTTTAGTGGGGGAATTTCTACAGGTTACAATCCGGGATACTAGATCTAATGGATTGCCGTGAAATTATTTTGTTGGTGAAGAATTATGCGGGATCACAAAGGTTATCAATTTTTCGAATACGGTCAGATGAATCCGACGGAAATCATCCTCACGACTACAAGGGATCATTAGATTGTCTCTCCAACAAGGCTGTATTTTCCAGCGATATAAGCGGGAGATGTTCCACATTGCAAGATTTGTTTGATGATCGTAGTTTTTATGAAGGAAATTTTTGTTTGATTCAACTTATGTATTTGTTTGATTCGATTGCTTATGTAGATTTCGTATGACTTTTTATTAATGAATTAATTTTAGGGGGCGTTTGGTTCGTTGAGAGGAAAGGGAAAGGGTTTGAGAAAGGGTTATAAGAGGAATGGAAAGGGTTTCCCTTTGATTAAAAATGTTGTTTGGTTAAGATCATCAAAGAAATTGGAAAATTATTATTATTATTAAAATAATAACAATAACAAATAATAATAATAGATAATAATAAATAATATTAATTAATATTAATAAAAATAATAATATTTATAATAATAGTTTTTAAATAATAATAGTAATAATAATAAATAATTATTTAAAATAAAAATTATTATAATAATAATTAAAATAATAATAAATAAATAAATAATATATAATAACAAAAAAATAAATAAATAATTTATAATAATAATAATAATAAATAATTATACAATAATAATAAATAATAATACAATAATAACAAATAATTATAACAATAAATTATAATAATAATAATATATGATAATAATAAATTATAATAATAATAAATAATAACAAATAATAATAAATAGTAATATTAATAACAATAAATAATAATTATTATTATTATTAAATAATAATAATAAATAATAATATTAATAATAAAAAAAATAAAAATAAAAATAAAAATAAAAATAAAAATAAAAAAAAATAATAATAATAATAATTATTATTATTATTATTATTATAATAATAATAATAATAATAATAATAATAATAATAATAATAATAATAATAATAATTTCTATGTAGAGGGATATGGGTAATCCCAAACCTTGGGGTGGTGGAGAATCAATCTAAGGGAAAGGAGAGTAATCCTAATAAGAAAAAGGGGTAAAGGGTTTGAAAAAACACACTAACCAAACACTCACACAGGGAAACAAGGAACTCAATTCTCTTTCCCTTTCTTGAAACCCTCCAACCAAACGTCCCCTACTATTCAAAAAAAAAAAAAAAATTAAATTTACCAGCGTTGACTTGCTTAATTACCCCTTCTCTCCCCTTCCCTCCCCCATCGTTTATTTCATCTCTCTTTTGGACAGGTGGGAATTCATGATAATTGAGTACTACAATTTTCGCAGAAACTACCCTAAAAAGTGCCAATTGTAGACTTGTACTCCCAGTATTATTAAGCATTACCATACTTTCACAGGAAATCAGGAATTAAGGACAAACGAATGAAAGAATAGCTCGTTGCACAAGGAGTAGTACATTATTTCAATCAACGAATTCTACATCATATTTACAGTATACTTCATAAGTTTTTCTTTTTTTGTTGGAAATAAAATACACAAAAGAAAACGTTTGACTTTGAGAACCATATTACAAAAGTTCTCCACTCCAGCTTTCAATTTGCAGACTAGCAAATGTAGTAGCAGCAATTAATTGTCGAGCAAATTCTCGTCCCTTTCTTTTTGTTGCAATAAGCCACATTATTATAGAACAATAAAATATTAAAATTAGAAAAAATTAAAAAAAAAACTTAAGTACGTAAAAATAATATAACCAACAACCCTGCAAGGCTACAATCATCATCAGCCCATTTTAATGGCTAAAAATAGTACTATTATATAGATATCAAATTAGGCCTAACCGTCAATTACATGAAGATTTGTAATTACTCGATATATATATTAATATTCTACATACAATAAACCAAAACTTAGAAATTCAAGGGTCCAAAATTTTTTTGGTTTACCAAGGCCTAGCTAGCTAATTACTCGTACTAAATCAGCAAAAAAAAATATATAATCTAGTTAGTGGCCAAGACATTTTGCTCCTCTAGGAGCAGCAAACATACTGTAGAGCTCATTGTACTGGAAAACACCATCAAGATGATGATGATCATCATCATCATCCAGTATCATAGGCTCATGATTGTACTGATATTGTGGGAGCTCAACAACCTGATAATTTGTACCGCCAGCTGGCAGCATATCTCCATGAAACGGCATCGTATTGTATTCACCACCATAACCGCTAAAGTGATGATAATGAGAGTTATTACCATCACAGTAGAGCCCATCATCATGTTGATGATGTTGATGATGATCGGAAACAACTGATGACTGTTCAGAATGGTTGAGGTTGTTGGTGGACTTGCGCTTAGGGAAGTATTTTTCTATGATCTCCTCTAGGAGTCCAGATGTTTCTGATGGTTGAGATGGAAAGAACTCCATCATCATACCATCATTATTGTTTTTATCATCATCATCATGATGGTCATAATGATGATGAGGCATAGAAGAAGAGAGAGGAATAGTAGTGTTCCTCTGTGATGCAGGAGCAGGGGTTTCAGTGAACCCTACAAGGTTTCCTTCACCACAACAGTTGATCATAGCATGATGATGATTATTATTATGAGAGTTTTGGTCTGAGTTTAGCCACTCTACAAAGGTAGGATATGGATGGCTGTGATTTGAGTTTGGGGAAGTTGTTGTAGTTTTAGTCTTAATAGACGGTTGTGATTTCTTCTTGGAAGAAGAGTTACTAAAAAAGGGAGGTAAAGGAGGTGGGTACATGATAACCTCATGATCATATTGATCATCATGAGAAGGAAGATGTGAATGTGAAGTTGTGTAAGTGAAATTTGTACGTGCCTTATTCCCACGCATGGCACGTGCGGCATAGTCGTACGCACATGCGGCTTCCTCGGCTGTGTCGTACGTGCCAAGCCAACGGCGTTCCTTGGACTGTGGGTCACGTATTTCGGCAGCGTAACGGCCCCATGGCCTACGCCGAACGCCTCGGTATCGGGTTGTCGTGGTTGCGGAAGCGGTTGCGGTTGCGGACTTGGGTGCCTTGGTACTGTTTTTGTTGGTGTTAGGGGGTTTTTCAGGAGTAGTAGCATGATCATGGTCAAATGAGTGGGGGAAAGTTGTGGTAAAATAGTGGTGTTTAAATTGGTGTTCCATGGAAGTTTTGGGAAGGAAATTAAGAGTGTGGATGAAATGGAATGTTTTGGGGGAGAGTAGCTAATCTAGTTGGAATTTGAGGAGAATTTAAGTGTTAGCAGAGAAAGAATTGGGGAGGTCGGAGGTGAATTGAGAGTAGTGTAGGGGTACTTCTATAGGCATGCATGCATGTATTTATAGACCTCAGTAAGGGGGCATGGCCGCATGGGGGGAGGGTTTTCAGTTTATGATGTTGATGTGATGTAATTTAATGTAATGTTTCATAGTATGTATGTTGAGGAGTTTGTCTAGACAACCAACCGTTTGAGTCTCTTAGGGTCCTTAAATGAGGGCAATTTGGTCATTTTAAGTCTTAAAAATTTTACGCGCGTGTTGTTTGGTACCAATGCTAGGTTAGATTGGTACCATTGTCCGAAAATTTTGATACCAAAGTAAGGTTGCTTGGTACCAATCCTGATAAGAATTTGATACCAATACCAGGTTATAATGGTACCATTGTGTAACTTTTTGAGTGTTTGAGTCTTTTTTGGACTCAAACAGTTGGTTACCAAGGCTTTCTCGTATGTTGAGCTTAAAATTTAAGAAAAAAAAATTTGTACTTTAATTTACCCTACTCACTTCAATTTCACTATATGTAAATATGTTATATTAAAAATTTTACTTATAGATAATACAAAAGTCACAATTTTGCAACTAATAATAGGGTAAATAGTTGTATTATTCACTCACTCTTTAATATACATGATGTTTTCTAAAATATTTTGTAAGATAAATAAATATGTAAACAAATTTTAGCTTAATTGATTTGGGTTATAATTGTTTGCGAATTGCGATTAGTTTTGTCCCAAATTGAGCAAGTAAACAAAAATAAAAATTATTGCAGTTTCATGAAAATGTTAAACCAAACTAAGCGTTTCGAAGAAATTTACCAGCAGTTCTAAAACTACAAACTTAACCAAATTAAAAAACACAAGATTATTACAAGAAAAGTCCTGGAAATAAAACAAGGGTCTCTAATTCTCGAACCCTAGCTCGCGCTTATCTCCTCTGTCCGCATTCCCAACTCCCCCTGTGGCGGCATCGACCGTGTGTCTCTCTCTGACGTGCGCCGCCGCAGGGGCCACCACCCTCTCCAATGCTTCTCCTTCACATCTTTCACTCCTTGTTCTATTTTCTCTTTATTTTAATTTTCATAAATACTCTTTAAATTAGTTTTTTCCAATAAATTTTCTCTAAGTTTTGTCTCAGTTTGTTTCCCTTCTCCATGTTATTTTGTTGTGCTGTAGTTTGCGATTTTTCAGATTGCAGGTATTGTTTTTTGGTGGGCTTCCAACAAAGTCGGTCAAGTGAAGTTTGAAGATGGGAATCCAAATCAAAGGTAAATCTTTTCAATTAGAGTTGAGTAATGGTTTCTTAAAAATTGTTGAGTTCTATAACAATCGAAAACGGTGAATTAATTTTCCGGTTAAGTTGATTGAATGGGTTTCAATGTCCTTAATGATTGCTCAAAGTTGATTGAGTTTGAACATTCTAGACGATTTGGTTGCCTTCGGTGAAAAATTCAATTTGGTTGTAATTACTGGGGGTAGTTTTTGAAGTTAAGTGTGAAGATTAAGGGCATGTGGTATTCATTTTTGTCCCTGCATTAGGTAGTGTTAATCCTTGGAGGAATTTTGTCCGTGCTTTTCTTCATGTTTCTCAAGAGGGTTCGAGACTGGTTGCTGCTATTGTTATTGAATGTTGGGATGTCGGTTCAGATTCTTGTGCTTTTCTTGGGCAAGAAAGTTTGTCCTTCTCTCACGATAGTGAGCTCAAGTTAGAAGTCGATGCTTTGCTAAACTGGGAAAATTTGCAATTTGACTCTAGTCATCCTAAGCTAGAGAGCATGATTCATCATGTTAGGAAATCAAATATCTCTTGTGATGCAATGTGCCTGTTGAACAATGAACCTTTCAAAAACAATAGTGTCAACAAGGAAAAAATGTCCGCAAATCCAGAGAGATTATCATAAAGTGCTAGTTTATGTGGCAATGGAAGTGCCCTGCTTTCTTTTGCAAATGAGGTGTGTATCAAGGGAAGTTCGGTCTATGTTGATGGAGATGAGGTCTCTACTTGTGCTAAAGGAAATGGTGGAAATACAATTTCAATTGGTGATCTTAGTGTTGATTCATTATTGTCGCCTGATTCTAATATGAGCAATGTTGTGCCAATTCCTACTTTACAAAGGTCATTTAAGAACAATCAATGTCAATTGCTTAATAATCTTGGGTTCCGTCGCAATATGGAGAAGAATAATCAATCTCAAGTTTTTCAGAGTTTAGGGTTATGCCAGAAAATGGTGAAGAAAAAGGGAGTTCAAATAGCAAAGAAATGGTGTAGTGAGGAGTATTCCAATGGCTAAATGGTTTCATTACTTCAATGTTTAAGGAGTTTATGAGTTCTTTGTTGCTTTGTTTGATCTTGTTGCCTTAGTTTGGTTTTCTCAATCAGTAAGTTTGGGTATTGTTTTTAGGTTTCTCAATTTGAAAGTTGTTGATGTTCTAGCTTGTTCTAGTGGTTAATGTTTAGAGTTTCTTATTGTTTTGGAGTATTTGTTTTGGTGCTTATAGTGTTTGTCTCATTGCTCAAGGTGTTGTAGCTTGGTATTTCAATATATGCTTTGAACTCTATTATATGAGTTTTAATGAAATGAGTTAAATTATTAAAACCAAATCAAAACACAAAGTAACCATTTATAATTTGCAGTTTAAAGCTTTATATATGCCGCTTGCTAAACTCTCCTAAATATTGTTCCTTGTGTATTAGTGTATATATAGATTATAAAGGTTTTTCCATTTTATTGTTGGCAAACCGTCGAATATTTCTAGGGAGTAATGGAGTAAATACTACTCTACCGTTTACATTTTCGTTTACATTTTCGAAGACTACAAATGTTTGCACACGCAATTACTCCAGAATAATGCGATATAGCTGAACTCAAAATTAATGATTGCTATGGTCAGTGAGACGTGAGTAAATATAACTCTTGTTTGATGACAGCTGCGCATTAGTGAAAGTGCAGTAAATCAGTTTTACTATTTCCAAGGGAAGGGAAGGGAAGGGAAGGATTACTTTTGCTAGGAAAAAACATCAGCTTAATGAAAATTACGAATGAAGAGAGAAAACATGCACGAGTAATTGTCACGAGTTCATGAACAAACATTGTATTTGCCCTACAATTTCGATCAAACGTTCATAACAACATAGATTTCTTTTCTGTTTAATGGAGCAGATAAATCTCAGTATTGCAAATGCAAAATGTCTACATAAGATAATTACTACCTTTTTCCCTAAAAAAAAAAAATACTAGCTTTTATAGACTATAATTAAGTAAATCAGGGTCCCTTCTGCATTATGGTTTGTTTTCAATTTTAAGTTTCATATGACGGTATATGCTCTATAATACTCCCCCGTGTCATAATATAATGCTTGTTTCTTTTTTACACGGTCTTCAAGATGTAATTTTGACCTTTAATGTCTTCAATTCCGCATTAATAAAAAATATAAAAGTTGATATTATGAAACTACACATTGAGACAAATCTAACAAGATCCCACATGAATATATTTTTTTATATATACAAATGAGAATATTCGGTCAAAAATTTTAAAGTCGTGCATATGAATAGAAGAAGTTGGTTTTATGCCTTGCTCAGTTCGACTATCATTTTAACTCAATTTTATTCAGTTTAGCTTAGTCTGATTCAGTTTAACTCAGAAGACCGGAAACTTAATTAATTTAAAGTGGAATTTTAAATTAATATCATGAAGTTAAAGTCGTGCATATGAATAGAAGAAGTTGAAGTTGGTTTTATACCTTGCCTCAATTCTCAAATAATGAATGAGGAAGATGTAGAAACAGGAGAAACAACTCTGGCTAAAGGCACACGCACAACTGCTTCAATTTTCTACACTAGCAAAAGTTGACAACAATAAATTCCATATCCTGATATCCACTGACAGGATCTCTTCTTTGTCTCTAAAAATCTTTCCTCCCTGATTTCAGTTCTAGACTTCTAGCATTTCTATATTTTAAATTTGTTATTGCACAACATTAAATATTAATATATATTTATACAAATATATTAAATGGCGTGCGAAAGAAAGTGTATGTGTCATGTCATGTGGCATTCTCCTCACATTTGTAATGCAAATGTTTTATGTCTATGTATACTCCTCACTTTTAAAAAAATGTATAAGTGCAAGGTATCGAACACGCGACCTTTGAAATGAAAAATAAGAGCTTAACTATCAATACACTATTATATGATTTTATTGTCTAATGTTTCAAATAAAATATGATGAAGTCTAGTAATGATTATAATTAAGTAAAAAGACTTAAACAAATATATACATCTCTAACACTCTTATCACGTAACTTACAAGAGAATATCGATATCATATTTTCTTACCAAAATTTCTTTTAAGGTATTGTTCTCAAACTCAAACCTTTCAATTTTTTTATTTATCATGTCGTAACGTGAACTTTTCTATTTCTTAATTGATAAAAATACAAAAAGTAGCAAAATAAATTATAAAATTTAAAAATAATAACATATTTGTTTATCATAACTAACCCGAGACATTGTCCGAGCAAAAAAAAACTAGTTATTGTTTTAAAACAGGTACATAGATTAGAGCTAGTCAATCTCTAAGGCTATGTTTAGTTAACCTGAAATTTTTTGATTTGAACTTATTATATCTGATCTGATCTGATCTTATCTAATCTGATTTGATATACAAGACCTTATCTTTTATAAAATATATTACTACTATTATATTATTACTTTGTAATTCATTATTATGCAATACATAATAATATCTTATTCATAGTATTACTATTATTATCATTTTGTTTCTATTACAACTTTTACACAACTTTTTTTATTAATAATAATTATTATTATTATCATTATTATAAGAACAACAACAATAATTATATAACCCAAGTTATTAATTTATAAGAGCACTTATACAATGTTTCACACTTTCCTTAAAAAAAATATTTCACACTTGAGAAGTCGGCAGACTCAACTCTTTTTTTCATATAAAATAAAATAAGATATACAAACAACTATGACTTGCGCAAGAAAAAATAAATAGCGTGCAACTTCAAATAGCTAGAGAGATTTGGAATTCGGTAGGAAGAGGTATACCGAATCTAAATTTATAATTTGTATCTCCACTTAGCTTATTTTGAAATGTAATCCGAACTTAGTATTTCGTTGTCATGAATTTGAGCTATCATATTTTATATATTTCTTATTTTTGCGTCAATCTTATGTTCTAAACGGCTTTTAATTTTCTATTATTTAATAACAACAAAATAACTTAAAATAATGATAACAATGACATTTATAATGATAACAACAAGATTAATAATAATTACCAATATTAATAATTAATAAGTACAACAACAACAATAATAATCCTTTTGAACAAATGTACTAGTAAATAATAATGTTCCCTTTGTTTTTTTTTTCTTTCTCACTTAGAATCTTGACACTATGTACAAATAGAGAGAATATTTACAATTTTTCTCAATATATAAGAAAAAATATAGTCATGTGGGGTCTTTTTGATTCGTCTCAATGAGTACTTTATTAATATTCAATTATTATAATTTTTACTAATATGTAATGAAAGATATTTAATAGTAATAATGAGTTTTTAAATATAAGCATGATTTGATCTGAACTTATTTTTTCTGATCTGATCTGATCTGATCTGATCTGAAATAAGCAAAAATAAGGTGAACTGAACATAGCCTAACTCAATGAAAGCGTAGCTGAATTACAAGAAACACATCCTTACCCCTTACGAGAATCGATCCCGCACCACAGGATTTGGGAGATGAGTTTTTTTAAAAAATAAGTGATTGTGTGTGAGTTGGTTCCACATTATTATTTTAATAATTTTATTATATATAAGTAAAATTTATAAAATGATTTTTTTTTAGAAAATATGTGGTGAAACATTAACATCTCATTTTTCTTGCATATACTTCATCTACTCCAAAATTATTATAACAATTGTTTTTGCGACGTAGATTTACGAGGGAGTTGAAAATGGGCTATTATTAAGGTAAGGAGAGAGAAAAGTTGTTTACTATAAGTGGTCTCGTATGTAGGATATTCTTTTTTTATATACTTCCTCCGTTTTTTATTAGATGTTACACGTTTCAAATCACGGACTCCTAGGTAATTTTTGGAGAGGAGAGAGATAGAGAGAATGAAAAACAAAAGGGTCCCATGTGAACATGTGATAGGAGAGAGATAGAGAGGAGTTGTTACCTAAAATAAAAGTGTAACATCTAATTTAAAACTTCCTAAAATAGAAAGTGTAACATCTAAAAAAAAACGGAGGAAGTATATAGAAGTGTTGCAATTATTTAAAAAATTACGAAATAAACCAGTGTTGCATTAAGTATGGGGCAGAGGAATTATATTACTCCCTCCGTTTCATTTTAATCTCTTTTACACTTTTCACGCATGCCAATGTAAAACTTTGAGCACATATATCTTTAGTTTTGTATTTGCAAAAATTATAAAAAGTATATATTAATAAAATACATACTAATACAAATCTAACAAGATCCCACATGACTATGTTTTTATTCACGTATAAATCACAAACAAGGGTCAAAGTGCAATTTGTGAATAAAGTGTAAAATGTCAAAGTGTGTACATTAATATAAAACGGAGGGAGTATATGAGATGGTCAAAACAAAATGCAGTTTTAGTTTAAAACTTAAAGCGTACTTTCTCTTTTGTTTAATAAGTTGCCTCATTTCTTTCTGACATATTAAGGTGAGTAATTATGTGAGTATAAAACATACTTCATCCGTTTCAAAATAAGTGCAACATTTGCATAGTGTTTACTATTCACAGTTTAAACTTTAATTAGCTTTGGTGATTTACATTTTAGGAAAAACATAGTCATGTGGGATCTTGTTAGATTCGTCTGAATGTGAATTTTTTTAATATCAACTTTTTATAATTTTTACTTATTGATAATTGAAGATATTAACGGTTAAAATAATGCATTGGCAAACGTGAAAACAAGAAGTGTTGCACTTATTTAGAAACAGAGGAAGTACATTGTTTGAATAAAAGAATATGCAAGTGAAAAAAATTATCAAATAAGAGCCTACTAAACTTCATCATGAAAAAAAATACATAGCTAAAAAACACAAATTAGTAAAGTGGAGTTGCTTTCTTGTTGAAATTCATTTTGTTCACATAAAGTTATTTGAACTAAACTTATTAATTACCTGATCAAATTTGATTATCTTGTATTTACATTTAATTGAACCTATTGAATTATCTGAAACTTAACTTTTAAGGTGGATCAAGAGAGTACATTGTTAGTAATATATTCGCTTTATGCTCTGAATTAATTGAAACCTTTTACAGTTTTGATCAAAGTCATTGACCATTAGTATATATGAAAAAATATCATGAAAAATTAGTTAAATGTTTTCTATAAGAAATCTTACATATTACTTTTTTTGTTAACTAACATTTTTAACATGATGAAATTAATACATGTTAACTAAAAAACACAAATTATTAAAGTGGAGTTGCTTTCTTATTGAAATTCGTTATGTTTACATAAAATTATTTGAACTAAACTTATTGCCTGATCAAATTTGATTATCTTATATTTACATTTAATTAAACCTAATGAACTATTTGAAACTTAAATTTTAAGGTGGATTGAGAGAGTACACTATTAATAATATGTTCGCTTTGTGCTTTGAATTAGTTGATATTTCTTACAATTTTGATCAAAGTCCCTGACCATTAGTATATATGAAAAAATATCACGAAAAATTAGTTAAATTCTTTCTATAAGAAACCTTACATATTACTCCCTCCATTTCATTTTAATTGTTACACTTTGATATTTTACACTATTCACAAATTTCACTTTGACCATCATTTGTGATTTATACGCAAATGAAAATATAGTAATGTCGGATCTTGTTAGCTAGATTCGTCATAACATGTATTTTATTTATATGTACTTTTTATAATTTTTACAAATACAAAACTAAAGATATACTTCCTCCGTTTCTAAATAAGTGCAACATTTGCATAGTGTTTACTATTCACAGTTTAAACTTTAATTAGCTTTGGTGATTTACATTTCAGGAAAAACATAGTCATGTGGGATCTTGTTAGATTCGTCTGAATGTGAAATTTTTTGATATCAACTTTTTATAATTTTTACTTATTGATAATTGGAGATATTAATGCTTAAAATAATGCATTGGCAAACGTGAAAATAAGAAATGTTGCACTTATTTAGAAATAGAGGAAGTATGTACTCAAATTTTTACATTGACATGCGTGAAAAGTGTCAGTGTGTAGATTAAAATGAAACGGATGAGGTACTATTTTTTTAATTAACATTTTTAACATGATGAAATTATTAGAGTAATTGACATGAGACAAAAGGGGTAATATGTGCTACATCTAATTGAGAAACAACTTTTGTGTTTTAATATATATATATATATATATATATATATATAATATATATATATATATATTATATATATATATATATATAATATATATATATATATATATTTGGGCGGTAATGACAATGATGTTGGTAATATGTACTAACACTTTCTCTTTGTCCATAAAAACAACTCTTTTTCTTTGACTCTTTCTTGTATTTTCTTTTTAGTGGTGCATATAAATTCATTAAATTGGTAAATTTTTTAAAGTACCAATAAAAAATGATATTTTGTATCATTAAACAAAATACCTATATCAACACATATATATTCAATCCCTTTTCTCTCTGTAAAAAATTTTTGCTCTACCTTCTCTCCTCAAAACCCCCCCCCCCCCAATGCAAACCTTAGGAACTCGTCGAAAATCCGATAGGTTCTCTGGCGAGTTCCCCTTGTTTTCATCGATTTTCTTAGCCTTTTCCGTAGGTTTTCCTCGTTTACGGCGGGTCCCATTGGTCGGCGTTTCTCCGACAAGACCACGCCCTCCCTTTTCGTGTCGTCGATTTTTACTTCTCCCTTCCCTGTCGTGCCGTCGATTTTTGCTTCCACATTCCTTATCATGTCGTAGAGTCGTCCCTTCATTAGTCGTGTATCCTCCAATTCTCTCCCCATCCCCTGGTTGTGTGGTTGGTAACCACCTCCCCGTCCTTACGTCTATTAGGGCTCCCGTCCCCCTTCCCCTGTTAGTGTTAGTTTTAAGGTTGGGCTCCCCTTCCCTTGTTAGAGTTAGTTTTCTGTTTAGGCTTCCCTCTCCCCTTCCCCTGGTTGGTGTGTCCTCCTCCCCTGATTAGTGCTCTGATAGTTTTAGGCCTCTCTTCCCTCTCCCCTATCTCGTGTTAGTTGTTTTGAATTGGGCTTCCCCTCCCCTCCCCTCTCCTCCCCTATCTAGTGTTAGTTGCGTCGGATTAGGCTTCCCCTCCCCTCCCTATCTAGTGTTAGTTGTGTCGAATTGGACTTCCCCTCCCCTTTTCCTGGTTAGTTTTGTGTTAGTTGTGGGCATCCCCTTCCGCGTTCCCTGTTTGCGTGTGTTGGCTTCCCTGTCCCCCGTTCGCGTTCTTCTAGTGCTTGCGCGCGATCGAGTATCGGCTTAGTGTTTTCTCCGCGTCGTTTTAGGTTTTGATTGTGTTTGTAGGAGTATGTTGTTGGTTTTCTCACTTTACTCGGTTCTTTTGGTTCTTGCTAGAGGTAGTATTTGTCTTCCAAATGCATGCTAGAGCATGTCAAGTGGTTTCATGGTTGGTGTTTATTTTTTCCGATTATGTAAATCAGATGTTTGTTTGAGATCTAACTCTGGTTAGATCTTAGTCTCGCTTGATAATGATCTTAACAATCATTGCCTTGACAAAACGATATCTGAAGGCGGCTCCCCAATTTGTTCATTGGGTTTATAGCGCGTTAACTCATTTGTACTTCTCCTTTGAGGAGAAGCCTGAAATACCCATTTCAAGGGTATTAAGTCACAAAGTATTGTGGTTTAGTAGTTATGTTGCGAGTTCCTCAACTTGTTGTTCCTTTGTTTTCTCGTTTGTGAAGTCGGTCCACTCCTCCCACTCCTTTTATCAGGTTTTTGT
>NC_079207.1:60443543-60583543 GCF_026745355.1 Beta vulgaris subsp. vulgaris
AAATGGGTTAAAGAGGAGTAGATGTGTGACTAATTCAAAGAGTTAGAATGAACACAGGAAAAACCTATTCAAAAGATCAAATAAATGATGGTGCATGGCACTATTACTTTTTTTAGGCAGATCATCATATGAAAATGTGGAATTAAAAAAGAAATAAACATAATATTTTAGGATGCTTAACAAAAAAATACAAATAATATTATGAGATGGATCAAATATAAATATTTACAGTAAGGAGCGCACTTTAAGATTTATCTTAAGTTGTTAAAAGCAAGAGAGGAGTCCTGATGAAGATCGAATAATGAATTAGTGAGACTTGATTAAGGTTTTGTTCACAGCTAGCAATGTCTGTACCCCATAAATATCTTTAGGTAGGTCGACAAAAGATGTACTCACGTAGATGAAGATGTGCACCGATATGCCAACAAGCAGTAAAGTCTCGGCCTCTCTGATGAGTGGTGGTGATCATGGGAGCTCTGATAATATTGCCCCCCCTAAGCTTCAATTTCCTAAGGCTAAATACCAGCTTTGTAATAACATCTATAGCTTAGGTTTCCCTTAAACTGCAAAATTTGCTGAAACCCCCGGCAAAAAAGCCTGCCATCTCTTTAAACAGCTTTTTAAAAAATATAATTATTGCACCTTTGCTTTGCTTTTCTCTTTCAGTCACCTTTCAAATTCATAAGTAACTTTCTATGGACAGGGAGTAGCTAGGGAGTACCTGAATTACTAATTACTTAAATTAGTATTAGACAAATTTGATAAAATTGTCTATAAGACTCTGTTTTTTCTGGATAGAGAGAAACTCAAATAAATTGAAACTTAATTGAACATAAAGAAATTAAAATTGTACAGAGTAATCGGATTGAACTGAAAAATAAGTCTAAAAGAACAAAATTATGTTTTCCCTCAATATATAAAATGTAATGATGATCATACTATAATCTTAATCTTAATATCATATAACTAATATATAAAGTAGAGTCCAAAATCCAGCTCACAAGGTTAACATTTGTCTTTCTCATTCAACGCCATTTGTCATGCTCATTAACTGACATATCAATTTTTTGAATGTAAGTAGAGTTCTAAATTGATTAAAATACATGCATAGAGTTTAGGATAAGTAGAAATAGAGTTGAGTTTACAATGAAAAACTTAAGTATAATATGCTGATTATAACTTTTTATATATAGGTCGTAAAATTTTCATTTTTGTACAATTGGAAGTATTTAAAAAATACTTTAAAATAAGATCTATTTATACTATATTTTAAATTTTACATCGAAGTAACGTATAAAAGGAAATATTTAACGTAATAAAGTAACCTACTGCAATTGAAATTAGCGACTCAATTAGAATTAGGGTTAACATATTAAAGTAACCTACTGCAATTTGGAATTAGGGTTTCAATTAGAATTAGAATTGTTATAAGAGATTCAATTAGAATTAGGATTGTTTTACAAAACCTATTCATGTTAAAATTACAATATTCAAAGTTATATATACTATATTATCATCGGTCAACTTTGCACCTTGAGTTCTTCCAAAAAAGGCTACAAGGTATGGTTTCTAATACTTCCTTCGTTTTTTATTAGATGTTACACTTTTCAAATCACGGACTCCTAGGTAATTTTTGGAGAGAGATAGTGAAAAAACAAAAGGGTCCCATGTGAACATGTGATAGGAGAGAGATAGAGAGAAATTATTACCCAAAATAAAAGTGTAACATCTAATTTAAAACTTACTAAAATAGAAAGTGTAACATCTAAAAAAAACGGAGGAAGTAATTAAATTTCTTCCTTATGATATCATGTACAAATTAGAGAGTGAAGACCAATTTTGAGGTTTAATAGAAAGAGAGAATTAAGAGAGAGAAAGAAAAGTAAATATATCTTCATTTGTCAAGTTCTTATCATAAATTAGAGGTCAAATAAATTGAAATACAAAGTGGGTAAGCATCTCGCAAATTTAAAAAACTTAAATTCACCTCGAGCACGCTAATTTTGTATCCAACGAGTTGGTAATTGATGTTAAATTCATATAGTGAAGTGAGCTTTGTAGAGATATAGGTAACTTCTAATTCTATACAATATGCTGGATTTTATTAATGGAAAACATATAGTGAAATAATATGTAATATAGTGAAGGATTTATTTTTTAGTGTTTTAACATGCAAGAAGATGTAGGTTGTGTAGTATATCGTGACATGTACTTTAACATATAAAAAGATGTATTTTCTGCATGATATAGTGAGTTTAAACATAATATAATGAGTTTGAACATGATGTAGTGTGTCTAAATGATATAATGAATTGTTCATAAATAATGTAATTTCTGCCTGGTATAATATGAATCTGAATCAATTTAGTAACCTACTTCATGACATATAAATTAGAAACCAACGTCCAATTAAAGATAATGACAAAATCTTTTTTTTTTTGATAGATAATGATAATGACAAAATCATTTTACAATTTATTGTTGTTTTATATCGGACAAAAAGAACGGTAAAAAATAGGGGTGTAAATATTTAAAAACTCTACCTCTTCTTCACGGAAAAGTCTGGGCATTTTCCCGGGTCCCAATACTAGTATATTTATAAAGGAGGAACTTTCCCGGAGCATAGAGCGCGCCACATAGGATTGTCATGTCATGTCATCAATTTTTTTTTTTTTTACAAAAGTAGAGTTCTAAGTAGATTTAAATACTTATAAAGAACTTTGGATAAGCGAAAATTAAATTTGAAAGAACAACCTAAATTATTATATTATGTAAATCATGTATAACTTTTGGTAAGTAATTCTGAATATTATAGGTTTTTTTTACCATTAGATAGTGCTCAAAATATGCTTAGTAATAAGATCCATTTACAATATATGTCTACAACTTATGAAATAAAGAGCGCCACACAGGATTGATGTGTCATAAATTTTTATTTTAAATATATTTAAAAAAAAATAGAATTCTACATATATTTAAAGACATAAAAGAAGTTTTGGATAGGGAAAAATTAGTGTTTTGTTTTGAATAAACAACTGAAATTATTATATTATGTAAATTGAATATGACTTTTGCTACCTAATTCAAAACATTATATTTTTTTTTACCATTATAGAGTGCTTGAAATATGTTTCAAAGTAAGATCCGTTTACAATATATTTTTACAAATCATGAAATATATATTTAATTAGATGAATAGTAAGGCATTATTTAGTCTTTTTTAAAAAAAATATAATAATAGCTATAAGTATAGTGTAGTATATGTATTTATAGCATTCATTCATAGGTCCAATTTACATTAAATATATTATATTTCAAAACCTCACTCTTATTACTCAATTGAACCAAAAAATTTTTAGTATTGCAACAAAAATTATTAACAAAACTTTGTTGTTAAAACAAAAACTAAAATCTTTAGCAATAACATTACATATATATTAGAGTTTTGTATGATGAAAAATTGGATTTTATTTTGAATGATAGAGAGCTCCACCTAAACATGTCATGTCATTCTTTTTTAATTTTTAATTTTTTTTTTTGAAATAGTGTTCAACATAGATATAGTTACATATAAAGTGTATTGTATAAGCGAAGATTACTGTCTGATTTTAAATAAATAACCTAAATTATTATACTATGTAGATTGAATATAACTTTTGCTAGATAATTTGTAATATTATAATTCTTTTTACCATCGGAAAGTACTCGAAATGTGCTTCAAAATAAGTTAAATATACAATATAGTTTTACAACTTATGAAGATATATTTACTTAGATGAACAATAACATATTATTTATTCTTTATTCTAAATAAATATATAATAAATATAATATAGCATATTATATGTGACAATAACAATTGCGTCTTTCAAAATCATACTTTTGAAAATAGATTTATATATAAAGATAAAAAAAAATATATCTATAGTTTTGAACCTATAGCATACCATGATGGCATTACATGAAGAATCAAATGAAAGTTTGTCAACGACATTGCAGAGGTAGTATGCATTTGACTATATATTTTATTCATATGATATTTATTTTATTGTATATATAATTATTTATGTTTTTTATTTTCCATATATTTATATGTTATATCTTATTCTTTTATCCATGAACTTAATTCTACTAAAACTAATCGCGAAATCAAGACTCGAGATTTTAGACTTATTGAGGTCACAGATCATAAAAAAGGAGGAAATTTGATAAGTTTTCATATGGTCATGATTGATGAAGAGGTATTTTTTTCTCTTAAATACTATTTTAGATTATTAATAGAGGTTAGTTTTATATTTGATTAATTCATTCATCATACTGTCATTATGCTGTTCTTTTTGGCTTTCCCGTCTTCCATTCCGTATGAGCTAGTATTTATGTGCTATGTTAAAAGTTGATGTTGTGGTTGACACTCATGTTTTTCTGTATTCTTCTACATCTATTACATTATTAACCTCTACGTACTAAAGTATCATTCGGGCATTTTTCATGTTAAAATTGTGTTAGCTATTGTTAGTCATATCAATTATTGGATACCATTTAACAATAGGTTTAGCTACAATATTCAATTGAATATTAAAAAATATAGAATTTATATATCGGAATAACAAATCTAGAAATTAGAGTATAATGACAAATACTTTCTCCGTTCTTTTTTCAATGCAACAATGGGCTTAAGCATGATTTTTAAGAAAATAAATAAAGGGTAGTTTATCAAAAAGCTACCCCCCTTTAATTAACTAGATAGAGGATAAATAAATCCTTAATAAAGTAAATGCAACTTTAAGAGGCAATTTGAGTAATTAATGATGATTTTATTTATATAATGCAAAGACAATATTGTCAACTATAATTGCTTCTTTCACCCAAAAGTAGAATGGTCCCAATAGATAAAACTAGTCAAAGTGGTAATTGTTGCAATAGAAAAAGAACGAAGGAAGTATGTTAATACAATGGTGTTGAAAAATCTCATTTCGCAGCAACACAAAATAACCAATGTAAACAAAAAATTGCAAAAAATGAAATAAGCAACAAACTGGCCTGCAACACACGGGCTTCAAAAGTAGTATGTAAATAATACAAGAATACGACGTTTATAGATTGAATTGAAACCGATGAAGTACTCAAAATCTATAAGTATTTTATATTACTCCTTTTGCAAGAAACTTTAATCATAACACTTTAAATTTTGCATTATAGTAATTTTAAATAAGTAATGGTATGCAAATAATACAAGAATACACCGACTATATATTAAACTAGGACGGATGTAGTACTCGGAATCTATAAGTATTTTATGTTACTCCTTTTTCAAGAAAATTTACACATGACACTTTAAATTTTGCATAATAGTAACCTTTAATTGAATAATAGTAATTATTATTATTATTATTGACAAATAAAAAAATATTATTTTTTATATGAAATATCCCTAGCTTTATATTAATGTTAGTTTTCAAAAGACCAAATATCTATTTGAACTAATAAAAATAATATTCTATATAATTTTTGTTTTGGTAAGTAAGAAAATAGTTTTAATGAAACCAACATATCCAAGTCCAAAGCAAGATGACGCTTTATTTTGTTTTCGAGGCTAAAGAGAAGTCATGTCAACTTATGAGGTACGTACTAGACATATTCAGTTCAATTTCAGGACAAATAGTAAGTTATGAAAAATCATATATTCCAATCATCAGACAAAGATAATATGAAAAAATGTTTAGGTATAAAAAAATGGATAGGGAATATGGAATTACCTTGGTTGTCCTATGGATGTAGATGGTAGATCCAGTACTGAGTTTAAACCAATTATGGAAAAGATGAAAAAAAATTATGACTTTTTGGAAATACTTAAACTTAACACCACCAACCAGACTTATTCTAATAAACACAATTTTGATATCTACAACATCTCACATAATGATTATATATTTACTCCCACAAAAAGTAATAAAAAAAATAACGTTACTAATATTAAAGTTATGGTGGGCTCCCTATAAAAATCCCATGAGAAGAACAGAAAAAAGTGCAAATTTTCGCTGATTAATAGGAACGCCCTCATTTAATTTCCTTGTGGAAATCGAACGACCAAGTAAAAGGGATCAAAATAGCAGGCACAATAGAAAGGCAGTTGGAAGCAGGCGATAGGCTTAGATCAGATGCAAGCAAGGAAAGCTTGGGTCACGAAAAACAAACCCATTTATTGGGTAAAATATAATGAGCTTATAAAACATAAACTTGATGGGGGAGTAGGATTTAGAGATATAAAATCTTTAAACACTGCATTTTTATTTAAACAAACTTAGAGAATGCACAAGCATTCAAAAAATTTTGTAAGTCGAGTACTAAATACAAAGTATACATAGTCAACTCTTATGAGGGGAAAACATGCACGAAATAAAACCCAAACATATGTCATATTTAATTAGATCAATGGTGAGGGTAGTTGAGCAGCTTAGAGAAAAAATGGGAGTTTGGATAAGAGATGGAAATACGGTGAAAATAGGAGAATACGGATGGGCACAAGATTGGACGGGATACAACAAAGTGAAAATACGGTCGGATATGGAAAATTTGATGACGCAACCAGTAAGGACACTCTTCAAAATATATAAAGAATGGGATAGAGAAAAAATTTGTACATCTTTTACACAAGAAACGGCTTACGGAATGTTGTCCACATACGTCTCATCCACGCAACAAAAAGATGAATTCATATGGATTCCTTCAAAGAACGGTGAATATTCAAGCAAACCAGGATATTGGAGCCTAATTGAGAAAAACAATAATGATGAGAGGATTTGGAAGTTATTATGGAGAATTGAAGTTTTTCCTAAATAGAAGCAATTCACATGCAGAATACTCAAACGAGTAATCCTAGTAACGTATGAATTACGTAAACGTGGGATACACATAGATGATAAATCTAAATTATGTAAAGAAAAATCGGAAATGTTGGAACATCTTTTTAGGGATTGCCAAATAACTACTAGGATTTGGACGGCTGCAAATCTAGGACTCAGAGTAGAAATGCAACACATTCCTCTACACAAGTGGGTAGCAAATAACATATGTTATCTAAATACAAAGGAATGGGCATATTCAAAAGGACATATAGAGTTCATCGTCATTTTATGGGAAATATGAAAACACCAGAATGAAATAAGCTTCAAAAAAGGGAAATGTAACCTAAATAGGATTCTTCACCAAGTAAATAATAACATGAACCACTGGAGGAAGTTATGCAACCAAGAATGAACTTTGGAAAGCACTTCCAAGAGTAGTCACTCAAGCAAAAATATTAATAAAGAAAATATATGGCAATACGGGAATGAAGAAAATCAAGACATAATATTCATACTAGTAGACGGAGTAGGGAAGCGACAAAAACCAAAAGAAATTCAAATTGGAATAATTGAAATGGTTATTGGATGGGTACTCGAGCATAAAAAGGACCATTATAAGAGGAGGAAATAAATTCAATGCGGATACATCTCTACAAGCAGAACTTATTGCAATATTAGAAGGAATAAAGAAAGCGTGTAAACGAGGTGCAAACGTCCATGTAATAACATATTATGAGGTAGATATATCTTTACTAAGAAACTCAAACACAATACCTATACAAGTTAAAGGGCTATTAATTAGATCTATATAAAATTTTGGGCAACCTTGTGTTCATATATGAAGATACAAAAGGCACAACGTCAAGATGTGGAAGAAGCACACAAGATAGCACTAGAGTGCAGGATGCGTAAGCGAAGGTTAATGTAATTTTTTTTTAATGTGTAATGTGTGTATACTATGTACTTATGCAACTTTATATTATGTCTTTACCCAATGTCAAAAAGGGAAAAAAAAGGACTGTACAAACCTGTGGAAGTAACCAGAGAACACAAAAGCCAAAACACCAACAAACACCAACCCTTTTTTTTACATTGAATTGGATTTAATTCTTTACTTACATATTCAACTGTGTGTATGTGCATATTCCACAAAGCATTATTTCGTTCCTGCCAGATTTTACAAACAAGAGCCATTATGGTAGCTCTAATCATCTGCTTCTTGAATTTGCTTCTGGTGCATCTTCTCTTGGTCCAAGCCAAGAAATGATCTAAGTTGCTGGAAGTTGTATGAACACCAATCCGTCTTTTCATAGCTTGAAGGCATTGGCTACTGAATATGCATATGAAGAATAGATGCTTATGATCTACAATCTCACTGCCACATAGTAAACACTAATCTGTAGGACAGATTCTTAGTCTACTTCTTGTTTGTAACCTTTGTCTCATAGATAGCCAACTAATGAAGCTATGCTTTGATGTATTGTGGTGATTCCATACATCCTTGCACCACCTCAACTTCTCTCCTGCATTATGTAGCTGTTGGTACAAAGTTGATGTTCTGAACTTATGAGTTTGTAACCAACCAAGGCCACAAGTAGTTGTTATATCCTACTTAACCTGACAAATGAACTTCAAGGCCCAACTGGTAGAATTTAGAGCCCTATATTGACTCCAATCTTGGTCCTTAATATACATCACATGCACCCACTTCTCTCACAAATTATCCTCCTTCATAGCTATATTGTATTCCATGCTTGCTTCCCTACCATAGCCATATTCCAATGACCTAAAGACTTGAAACCTAAGCCACCGTACCATTACTCTTAGGTCTGTAAACCTCATCCCAATGGACATAACCAGGCTGGGAAGAATTACAAGTGCCAATCCATAAAAAGGAACGACATATAGCATTAACCTGTTTTATTATACTATTTGGTTGCAGAAAGATTTGGCTCCAATAAACACATATGCTTAGCTGTACATAGTTAACTATCCAACAAAAACAAAAAGAATGAAAAGTAGAAAGGGGAACGAAAGGGTAGGTTTTAAATAAATAAAACCAAAAAGTGTGTATATGAGTGAATCCAAATATGTGAAAGTCTGAATCGGAAGCAATAATATATGTGAAACTCAAAATAATTTATCTTTTATATTTTTATTATCACTCTATGGCAAGCAATAATAATATATATGTTGTCTGTTGACGCAGATTTCACTAATGGAGCACTTAATGCTGATTGATCCTCCAGATTTAATGGAGAATAACAAAATGGCTTCATCGGCATGCCGAAAGAAGATTTTTACTAAAAAATATTTTAAATAATGTACCCTTTTCTTCGGGGATGACGAGTTGAGTGTCAGGCTGGTAGTGCCATGATGAAAAATTGGCTCTATGGTAGGTATTAGTGACGATTCTCTCTATGTGATGTTGGGTAGTCTGTATACCATGACCTTTTGTTTTCCTTTGAGGGTATTGAAACAGTATGCCTACTGTCAAGTAATTTTTGCAGATAACACTGTTGCACCTAAAATATACGGTTTTTTCACTAGATATCCCTTTGATTTTTCAAAAATTCATGGGTACCCCTATTGTTTCGAAAATGCAACAAGTAACCTTACTACTTCGATAAAATGCATGAAATGCGCTTAATGACTAAATGTGTAAGGAATTTGTTAGCTTCATTTATCATTTTGCCATTATTAACTCCTAATCCTAATAACTAGACTCCTGAATCCTAAACCCTAACCCTAATCCTAACCCTCCCTCACCACCCTAGTAGCCCCTCCTCCCCCATCACCCCAACATCCCCTCTTACCCCCACCCCGTCAAATCCCCCAACACCCCCGTCCAATTCTCTCTTCCCCCGCGGCACACAGCAGACCACCCCCATCCCCTCCGCATCACACAACACAAAGCAAACCACATCACACGGAAATCAACTACATGGGGGGAAATTCGATGAAAATTGACGGGAATGGGGGTAATTCGATGAAAATCGACAACGATGGAGGGAATTCGATGGAATTCGACAGGGGTAGGGGAGTTTGACGGAAATCGACGTGGGTGGAGAGAATTTCGACGGACATCGACGAGGGGTGGGGGGAGGTGAGGAATCGACGGGGGTGGGGGAAAATTCGATAGAAATCGACGGAGGGTGGGGGATGCGGGGGTAGGGGAGGGGAAAGGGGATGCGGGAGGTGGGGAAGGGGTGGTGGGAGGTGGAGCTTAGGGGTGATAATGAGCCTGACAAGCTCGCGAGCAGCTCAGGCTCGGCTCGGTCAAAGCTCGGCTCGTTGAAGCTCGGCTCAAGCTCGGGCTCGGCTCGAGACTTAAACGAGCCGAGCCGAGCTAGGCAAAGCTCGGCTCGTAAAGCTCGTGACTAGCTCGATTATTATTTTATATTAAAAAATTGTTTATATATTAAAAAATTATTTATTTATATTAAAAATTATATTAAGTATTTCTTTTAAGATATTAACTAAGGTATATAATTAGGGGGCGTGAATGACCCAGGGTGGCTCGCAAAAACATTCGGCTCAAGAGGGCTCGATTCGAGTTCGAGATCGGCTCGAGACCCTAATGAGCCGAGCCTGAGCTACCTTAACTTCGGCTCGAAAGCTAGCAAATAGGCTCGATATTATTTAAATTATTAAAATTATTTCATTAATGTTAAATATAGGATAAAATAATTAATAACTATGGAAAAAAAATATTAGTCTTAAGCTCTAAACTCTAAACCCAAAGTTTATATGTTTGATAAATTAGAGGAACACTACCGAATCAAAAATAAAAAATGAGAGGAACACTTGAAAAAAAGTAAAACAAACCGTTCAAAAAAAGAAAAACAAGAAAAACAAAGACAATATTTAAAAAAAATATGATGAAAAAAAATGATGCATCCATATACTTAAATTGCATACTTCTTAATCATGTGATTGATAATTGAGCATGATAATTCTTAATCATGTGATTGTAAAGTATATGGCTAAAATTTCACCATTTCAGCTATCCCACATCGGTGGGTTAAGCAAAAATGTGTGTGAAATGCTCTATAAATTAAAGCTTTGAGTTAGAAATTCTTCACAGCTTGACTACTCGTTCTTTGGGCTGTGCAATTAACAAGGGTTTGGATATAGGGCCTTCAAACAACTAAATGTTTGGGCCTTATGAAATCTGACCTTATTGTATGGACTTTAGTTGAACTTTGAGCTTTTCGAGCCTAACGAGCTCGAGTCGAGCTGTAAGTTTTGGACTCGAGCTCACGAGCCGAGCCTAAACGAGCTCGCGAGCCGAGCCTAAACGAGCTCGTGAGCCAAGCCTAAACGAGCTCGCGAGCCGAGCCTAAACGAGCTCGCGAGCCGAGCTTGAGCCCCAAATTTCCATCACGAGCCGAGCTCGAGCTTGGCTCTCCCAAGCTCGTCGAGCTCGGCTCTCCCAAGCTCGTCGAACTCGAGCTCGGCTCTCCCAGTGCTATTCGGGCTCGGCTCGCTCGATAAGCACCCCTAGTGGAGCTGCTGGGTTGGTGGTAGGGTAGGGGATGATGTATGTGCGGCTAGTAGAATAAGGAACACAATACTATACATCCTCTAATCTCACGTTTATAATGACATAGGTTCGAACTTTAGAAGTTTTAGGGTATAAAGATTGGATCTTTATGATGGATAGGCTCTGTTGTTCCCTCGAGAAGTGGAGGATCTCTCACTAACCTCGATTAGGAGATGCACACAAACCTCAATTCGTATGTTCTTGGCATGACAACCAATAATCAATGCACAAGCATTCAACTTTTTTAAAACTCAAAACACAAGTTACTAATATTATTGTTGTTGTTCGAAATATATAGAACAACCTAAAAAAATCCTAAGCACACTAAACAAGCTTAAGAAGATAAAATATTAAAACTCCTAGCTAAGCTAAATAACTTAACACACCAGCATCTATATTCTACTTCCTTCGTCTCAGAATACACTTGACACTTATCAAGGCAAGTAGTTTTAGATGATAAGTTGTTGTTTGGTTATCAATTGTTATTTTATTGAAAGTAGATGTGATAGGAGTTAGTAGTTAGTAAAAGTAATATTATTTTATTTTAAGGAGAGAGAATGTGGGTCATGGTTAGAGCTAGTACGTAATAAGAGTGGAATTATTTTTGTTGTATTCACTATTTTGACGATGACAAATAATGTAATTTTTATTCTAGTTAATTATTATCTAATTTAGTTATATTTTCTCTTAGATTTGATTTTATGACTTTGTATTATTATAGTATAAATTAGATTTATTTTATTTTGAAACAATTAGCTTATTGATGACTTATGGAGAATTGGTTATGAGTTTAACCAAAATTAAGTTATTTAAACTAATTATTTGTCTATTTAAAGCTTTACATGATTATATTATTTTGATTAATTCTAATGTTGTGGAATATTAATTCTAACAAACTTAAATTCCATAAGGAGTATGAGGCTAGAGAGAGAAACTATCTTCTCTCTCTAAACCAATGGAACAGTAACCTCCATTGGAATAAACCTCCATTGTTTTTCTTCAGTGTTTCTCTTGTTTTCTTCTCCACTTCTCTGTGGTTGCCATGGCAAGGACGACGAGAGTTCCGGTGAAGAATGGTCAGAACCAGATGAAACAGAAGGGCCCATCCTCTGGGAAGAGTAATCAGAAAAGGAAGTCGGTGGACGCTTTAATAGGAGTATCGGCGTTAGAAATAGATAGTGAAACTGAGATCATCCAGGAGGAGATTTTATCACCTCGTGCTTCACTACAAGAGTTGCAGAAACAATCTGAGATTCGAGTTCAGTTCTCGGACTGGTTAGAAACGATTCAACGAGTAGAAGCTAACCAAGCTCCGGATCAGAGTAGAAGAATGGTTAGAACAGAAGGTATTGCTCCTCTACCTATATTATTTTCTCCTGAATCGGTGGAAAATGTGATCACAAATGCTGGTAATACTTCAAAGAAGATGGTGAGGATTGAGATGAGTGATATACAACCTGAACTGGATTTCTGGAGTTCTGCTATTTACTGCTATATTATAGGTGCAAACCCTCCTGTGCAGGTAGTGGAAGGTTTTGTGAGGCGAATATGGAGGAACTTAGGGGTGGATAAGGTTGCTATGGTTAAAAAAGGGATATATATAGTACGCTTTACCACAGTTGAACGCAGAGATCAGGTGTTATTAGGAAACCCTGTGTTTTTTGACAATAAACCTGTAGTGGTGAAAGCATGGGATCCTACTGTTGATATTGTGAAGGAAGATGTGAGAGTTTTACCTATTTGGGTCCAAATGTCATTGAATTTTAAGTACTGGGGGAGAACTGTCTCTTCAAAATTGCTAGTCAGGTGGGCAAACCTATCAAAACAGATCAGGCAACAGCTAGAAGGGATAAGCTGCAGTATGCTAGAGTTATGATGGAAGTGAAGGTAGATCAGGACTTTCCAGACAATATTGAGTTCATAAATGAGTGTGATGCTGTAGAACAAGTTGATATTATCTATGAATGGAAGCCAGTAACCTGTAAAATGTGTAACACTATGGGTCATACCCAAGATAAGTGCCAGAAACAGGTGGTGAGGACAGAATGGAGGAAGAAAGAGAGTCCACCTCAAGATGTTGAGGTTAATGCTAAGGTTAATACCTCCTGCTGAGAATGTGGAGTTTCAGCCTGTAAAAAAGCCAGCTAGAAGAAGCCTAAGTGTAGCTACTAGTCCAGTAGTGAATAATGGTTTTGAGGTACTTGTTTCACAACCAGTGGATACTGAAGAAGCTGAAGTAGTTGTTTGTGTTTTAAATGGGGCTGAACAAGAAGATGAAGGGGGTGGAAAGCTCCCTGATGCTCATGGATAGAGTTATTGTCTGGAATGTTAGGGGACTTAACAGTCTAGCCAAGCAGAAGGATGTTAAGAAGTTTCTTGGCATGAAAGATGTTGGGCTGGTGAGTCTCCTTGAAACAAAGGTGAAGGCATGTAATATGGGTAGCCTTTACTAGAATGTGTTTAAAGGTTGGTGTTTTTCTTCTAACTCCTCTTTCCATAGGGGAGGAAGGATTGTTATTGCCTGGAATCCTATGAGTTTTCAGGTTGATATTATGTTCATTTCTAGTCAGCTTATGCATTGTTCCATAACTGCACCTGCTGGTAGAAAATTCTTTTGTACATTCTTATATGCATTTAATGATGCACATGGAAGGAAGGAAGTGTGGGAGGATTTAGAGAAGTTAGTGGGTCTGTGTAAGGGTCCTTGGATTATTCTAGGGGACTTTAACTGTGTGATGAGTAATGATGAGAGAATTGGTGCTAGGGTGAGACAACAGGATATGGAAGACTTTAGGAGATGTATGGCTCAGTGTGGGATGCAGGATCTAACTAGCACTGGAAATCTATTCACCTGGAATAATAAACAAGAAGGTGAAAGTAGGGTGTACTCTAAGCTGGATAGGGCTATGGTGAATGATGATTGGTATAGGCTGTTTCCTACATCAGCAGCACACTTTATGCCTGAGGGTTTGTTTGATCACTCGCCTATTGTTGTTAATGTTTACCCTGTTAAAGAAAACACTAGAAGGCCTTTCAAATACTTTACAATGTGGAGTTCAGCTAGCAGTTTCTCACAGCTTATTCAAGAAGGGTGGAATCAAGATGTTCAAGGTACTCCTATGTATAAAGTTGTGAAGAAGATAAAAGAGGTGAAGTTGAGACTGAAAAAGTTAAATCAGGAGGGCTTTTCTGATATACAAAGTCAAGATCTAAAGGCTGCTAGGTTCTTGAAAGAGTGCCAAGAGCAACTTAAGGAAAATCCTAGTGATATGAGTCTTAGTGAGGCTGAAAGGAAGGCCAGTGCTGAGTATAGAAGTAAGCATCAACAGTATATGTCTTTTCTAGCTCAGAAGGCAAAGCTGGCTTGGTGTAAAGATGGGGATGAAAATTCTTCTTTTTTTCATAATGCAATTAAAGCTCGAAGACTTCAAAATACTGTTTATGCAATCAATAACAGTAGGGGTGAATGGCAGGAAGGGGTTGAGAATGTTTCTCAAGCTTTCCTTGAATATTACAGAGATTTGCTGGGAACTAGCATCCAGGTTAGGACTGAGATCAAAGCTGCAGTCATAGATATGGGTCCTAAGCTTCAAGAAGATCACATAGTTTTGTTGAATAGTCCCTATACAGCAAGTGAAGTAAAAGCTGCTCTCTTCTCTATTGCAGGTGATAAAGCCCCTGGCCCTGATGGCATGGGCTCTCATTTCTATAGAGATACCTGGGATATAACAGGTGGTGAAATTACACAGGCTGTACTGAATTTCTTTGATCAAGGTTGCTTGTTAAAGGAACTGAATGCCACTATACTCACTCTAGTTCCGAAAGTCTCATGCCCTCATAATGTGAGTGAATATAGGCCAATTGCCTGCTGTAATGTGTTATACAAGTGTATAACTAAAGTTCTTAGCAATAGACTAAGACTCATATTGCCTGATATCATTGCTGAGAATCAGGGTGCTTTTGTGCATAGCAGATTTATAATACATAACATTATGGTCTGTCAAGATATGGTTAGAAGTATGGAAGAAAGAATGTTAAGCCTTGTTGTCTAATGAAATTAGACATGAGGAAGGCTTATGATACTATTGAATGGGATTTTTTAGAAGATATGATGAAAGCTTTGCTTTTCCCTCCTAAATTCATTCAGCTGGTCATGGTGTGTGTGAGAACTCCCAGATTTTCAGTAATGATTAATGGTAGCATGCATGGTTACTTTGAATCAAAAGGGGGGTTGAGGCAAGGAGACCCTATTTCACCCCTCCTTTTTGTCATTTGTATGGAATATTTGACTAGGATATTGAAGAAAGTGGGTCAGCACCCTAGGTTCAAGTTTCATCCTAGATGTAAATTAAGGGCTCCAATTGAATCACCTGATGTTTGCAGATGATGTTATTCTGTGCTGTGAAGGGGATTTCTACTCTATCTATCTCATGTTGCAAGCTTTTAAACTATTCTCTATGTCCTCTGGATTATATATCAATGAGAATAAGTCAGAATTCTATACTGCTGGTATGGTTCCTAGTGATGTGCAAAGAGTTAAGGATGTTTCAGGTTTCTCTCAGGGTACTCTCCCATTCAAGTACCTGGGAGTGCCTATATATTCTAAGAAGCTGTCTGCTACTGAATGTCAGGTGCTTGCGGAGAAAATAACTTCTAGAATAAGGGTGTGGAGTAGTAGGAACTTGTCCTATGCAGGGAGAGTGCAACTAATTAACTCTGTGCTCATGAGTATACACATGTATTGGGCTCAGGTGTTTGTTCTACCCAAGAAAGTCCTTAATGAGATCACAGGTATCTGCAGAACCTTTTTGTGGTATGGGACTTACTATAGCAGTAAACCTGGAAGGGTTAAATGGGAAGATATCTGCAAGCCTAAGAGTGAAGGGGGTTTAGGTATCAGAGACATTCATAAGTGGAATATAGCTGCTATGGCTAGATATGTATGGGCTCTGGCTACAAAGCAGGATAACTTATGGATCAAATGGGTTCATGCTCTGTATATCAAAGAGGAGCACTGGTGGGATTACAGACATCCAGTAGGATGTAGCTGGTATTGGAAACAAGTGTGTGAGGTGAAAGAGTATTTGAAATCCAAAATTTCTCTTCAAGACCTCACTGGAATGCAGAATTACAGCCTCAAAGGCATATATGCAAAGCTTTGTGTGGAAGAAGAACATGTTACCTGGGACAAGTTTGTTTGGAATAGAATCTCTATTCCAAAGCACAGAGTTATTACTTGGCTAATAATGAAAAACAGGCTAAATACAGCTGACAGATTATTGAAGTATGGCTTAATACATGATGATGCTTGTCAACTTTGCTCTACAGGAAGAGAAACACAGGAACACTTGTTCTTCCAATGTGATTATTCCAGGAAGTGTGTTGATTTATTGAGATCTTGGCTGGGTATGGTGAGTCATCAGTATGATTTTCAAGGAACAGTAAGATTTTGGAGAAATAACAGAACTTTATGTTTCAAGAAAAAAGTGTTGGCTGCTGTATTGAAAGCTGTTGTGTACTTCATATGGTGGGCTAGAAATGAGGCTGTGTGGAATCTTGTTGGCTGGAGGCCTGATCAGATTGTTCATAGAGTGAAAAGCTTAATAATTCTTAGGATTAATATTGTCTTGCCTAAGAAAACTTCTACTGCTGATAGAGCTTGGTTTGATTTGTTAAAAGTAGATAAGTGGCTTTGTATTCAATTGTTTCCTTTGGTTGTTTGTAGTCTACTTGGATGTTTCCCTTCCTTGTAGTTTAGGGGGTCCAACCTAGTTGGTTCGCCTTCTCTTGGAAGTGGTTTAGGTTGTAAAAGGTTTGGTTTATGCAATAAATCTCAACTTATCTAGCAAAAAAAAAAACTTAAATTCCATAATGTTGGTGGAGTTAGTTAGTGGTGTATGCACAGGTAAATTGGATGAGCAAATTGAATGTACAACAACAAATTAACTGTCTCGCTACAAATAAGGAAACAATGTGCTGGTTAGCTAGTTCCTAGATTCTAGGAAGCATAACCAACTGCCATCTTCCTAGCACTCACTAAACTAGTGGAGGGAAATGAGGGCTAGATAAATGTGGACTTAATATGTTGAAACAGTGGAGTAACGGCTACAAAAGTGATTGGTGGAGGGCTACATTATAGCGCCCATAACAATCTAGTGGAGAAAAACGTGGAGCATCAGATTTTTTTTATTTATAGCTTTAGAAAATCGAATTCAAATTTTAAGACTTTCCAGATTTTCATGTATTACATCTAAGAAAGTTTATTCGGTATTCTATCTTCAATTTATTACGATCATTGTATTTGAGTTTGGGTGGAGAGAACAAAAAGCCTGGATTCAAGAGAGAGAAAAGAGAAAGAGAAAGAGAAGAGAGAAAGAGAAGACTTCTAGTGAAGTCAAGTGAGGAAAGTCACGTGTTCAGGGAGAACAAGGTGACTGGAAACTTCCTAGAGGAACTAAGTGAGGATTGATTTATAATAAGTTGCAATAACTATTATAAATAAAAGAGCAAGGTTTCTTCCTAAAGAATTGAGGAAGAGAACCATGTTAAAAGGATCTTCGTGTGTTCTTACTAATTACTACTTCTCTTTATTAGCTTTCAAATTTAGTTTATCCGCAAAAAGTATGAAAGTCTCCCCAACTACAATTCACCCCCTTTGTTGTAGGTTATCTAGTGTTTATACTTGACTAACAATTGGTATCAGAGCTCGGTTCCTCTAAATCAGTTAACACTAAGGAGCTAGTACCTGGTAATCATGAACACTACGGGAGAAAGATTAGACGAAGGCTACTGAACCCACCGTCTGCCTATGTTCAATGGCAAGCACTATCCATACTGGAATAATCGTATGGAAATCTTCATTAAGGCTAAAAACAATCAAGTATGGAGAGTCATTGAAATCGGTGACTTTGAAGTCACAAACATGGATGAAAAAGGCGAGAAAGCTCCCAAATCTCTGTCAAAATATGAAAAAGATGACTTTGATAAGATGGAGATGAACAACTTAGCCAAGAAGATTCTCCACTGTGGTCTTGATCCCCATGAACACAATAAAATCATGGGATGCAAATCGACCAAGCAAATGTGGGAACTTCTACAGGTTACTCACGAAGGAACAAGCGAAGTCAAGAGATCAATGATAGACATGCTCATGCACATATATGAGTTATTCCAGATGAAGCCAAAGGAGTCAGTTCATAATATGCTCACTAGGTTCTCCAACATTATAAATGGGCTTCACTCTTTAGGAAAGTCTATCACTCCAGAGGAACGGGTTTGAAAAGTCCTAAAGAGTCTCCCACAAGATGACAAATGGATGATGAAAGTCACAGCTTTACAAGAAACCAAGGACTTCACCACATTTAATATCGAGCAAATTGCAGGTTCCTTGTTAACTCATGAGTTGCACCTAGGAACTCATGAGGCTGATCCTAGAAGACCTAAAGTGTTGGCCCTCAAATCTGAAGAACAAGATGATTCAGAAATGGATGATGAAGAAGCAGCATTAATCGTGAAAAAGTTCAAGAAGTTCTTTAATAGGAACTACAAAGGGAAGAGCACGAGAAAGCCCACAAAGCTAAGCTGCCATAAATGTGGAAGTCCTGACCACTTTATTAAGGAATGTCCACTTTGGAAAAATGATGAGGGTAAAGGACAATACAAGGACAAATGGAAGGAACAACAAAAGCCTTTCTCAAAAACTGAAATGAGAAGGGCCATGGTTGCAGCCTGGGGGAAATCTGACTCTGACGAGGACCAAAAACAACTTGAAGAAGAAACAACTCATCTATGTCTCATGGCAAAGACAGATGATGAAGAGGACGTGCCAAACAACAAGGTATGTATTAATGTTATTGAAAAAGAGTTATCAAAATTTAAAAAGAACCAACTTATAAAATTACTTTTGAAAACTTTGGATGATTACAAGGCAATCTGCATTAGAGAGGAGAATATGGAGAATGCCTTGGAAGTCACCAAAGAACATTCAAACTGGTTTAAAACTTTAAACGCAAGTATTGAGGAAAGGTTCTTTGAAGTTTTTGATTAAAACCGACGTATTCAAGAAGCCTTTGAAAAGGTTAAAAATGAAAACTACTTCTTGAATATGGAAATGGCGGAATTGAAACTAATGGTTCCTGAAGGAACCAGTTCCCCTAAAAATACCAGAACAGATTTTGAAAATTGAAATCTGAATAGATTGTTTTAAATGAAAATTGGTACTTAAAGGGAAACTAGAATCTTTAAAAATATAACTTTCTGATCAAATTAGCTGGATACAAAAGTATAAAAATGAAGGAAGAAACGGAAGAGGTTTCAATCATAAGAAGAAAAAAAAATGAAAAAATATGTTGATCTGCCAAGCAATAGAGTATGTTCTTATTGTGGGAACAGTGGTCACTTAGTGTCTGACTGTTCCACTAGAGAAGAACATATTGAAAAGAACACTCGCTTAGTTAAGCAAGTGTGGAAAGTTAAAAGGAACTCAAGCCCGACAGAGGAACCCAAGTCAGACTGGGTTCCTACCACTGACTAATTGTTCTGGATACAGGCTAAAGTGAGGGGAACAACCTGTGGTACCTCGATAGCGGTTGTTCTGAGCACATGACATGGAGACAAAACAATTTCTCTCACTTTCAGTCTATGAAGGAGGAACTGTGACATTTGGAGACAATCTTACAGGTAATATAGTAGTTGTAGGTAAGGTTGGGAAATCTCAGTCACATTCCATAGATAATGTATTCTTGGTCGAGGGTTTGAAACATAATTTACTTAGCATTTCTCAATTTTGTGACAAAGGGAACAATGTGAAGTTTACTAATGAGTGTTGTGTAGTAAGTGATGTAGGTACAGGTACCAAGATTCTGGAAGGAACTAGGAAGGGAAACACTTATGTTGTTGACCTGAACCTGGTTCCTAGGAACAATCTGACTTGTCTAAGTGCGATAGATAATGAACCACTCCTTTGGCATAAAAGGTGTGGTCATGCAAGTATGACCTTGCTCCATAAGCTAAGTGGTAAGGACTTAGTTGTTGGTCTTCCAACAATCAAGGTCTCAAATCATGAAGTTTTTGGCGCTTGTGCAAAAGGAAAACATGTTAGATCCTCGTTCAAACCAAAGAAGATGGTAAGTCACAAAGTCCACTTGAATTGATTCACATGGACTTCTGTGGCCCTATACGTATCCAAAGCAGATCAGGTAAGAGATATGTACTAGTTATGGTTGATGATTTTTCAAGATACACTTGGGTTATTTTTCTTCATAGCAAAGATGAAACTTTTGATGAATTTGTGACCTTTGCTAAAAGAATTCAAAGGGTAAGTGGTTTTAAATTGAAAATTTACGTTCTGACCATGGTAAGGAGTTTGAAAACTCTAAGTTTGATGGTTTTTGCAGCAATGAGGGACTAGATCATAACTTCTCTGTTCTAGGACCCCACAACAAAATGGCGTGGAGGAAAGGGAAAATCATATTATGGAGGACATGGGTAGAACAATGCTAATAGCCGGCAATCTTCCAAAGAACTTTTGGGCAGAGGCAATAAACACCTCTTGGTATAATAGGGTCATGCTGAGACCTATTACCTTGAAGACCCCCTATGAGCTTCTCAAAGGAAGAAAACCCAACATCTCTTACTTTAGAAATTTTGGTTATAGATGTTTTGTACACAACAATGGTAAAAATAATCTAGGAAAATTTGATGCTAGAAGTGATGAAGCAGGTTTTATAGGATATGCTGTAAATACTAAAGCATAGAAAGTATATAACAAAAGAACAATGTGTGTTGAGGAAAGTGTCCATATCATTTTTGATGAAACTAAATCTCTGCAGGAACCATGTTATGAAAATAATTTTGAAATTGGATTAACTTGTTCTGACGAGTCAGACAACTTTGATGAGGAACTAACACCTGCAGGTACTGATAAAAAACATATTCTTGAAAACGAGATTATTATTCCTGATCCTATATCTAAGGGGGAACACAAGTAGAAGAAATACAACCAGAAATTGAAGCAACTAAAGAGCCTCAAGTTGAAGGAAAAATGAACAAGGAGTTTTGAACCAAGGTCCTAGAAACACCAGAGATCCCATCCATTGGAGTTGATCATAAGTGACATTGAGAAGGGAACTCAGACAAGATCTCAACTCAATAACTTCTGTGCATTCCAGGCCTTTCTGTCCATGGCAGAACCTCGAGATCACAATGATATCCTACTAGAGTCTGACTGGATAGATGCCATGCAAGAGGAACTGAATGAGTTCCAGAGGAACAATGTCTTGCATCTTGAGACAAAGCCTAAGAACCAAAAAGTGATTGGGCTAAAATGGGTCTTTAGGAACAAGTTGGATGAGCATGGAACAATCATAAGGAATAAAGCCATACTTATAGCTAAGGGGTACAATCAATAAGAAGGTATTGATTTCGATGAAATCTTTGCTCCTGTTGCTAGGATGAGAAAAAATATGTGAAGGAACTACTGAAAAAATATGGGCTGAAACAAGCAAAGACCAACCATACTCCTATAGGAACAAGAATAAGGTTGGATGAGGATCCAAGTGGTAAAACTGTAGATCATAAACTATATCGAGGTATGATTGGATCCCTACTTTATCTAACTGCTAGTAGACCTGGCATTTCCTTTAGTGTTCCAATCAAATCCTAAGGAATCGCACTTGACAGCAATCAAAAGAATACTTGGGTATTTGAAAGGAAGTGATGATCTTTGTTTCTTCTATCCTCGAATAGCTACTCTGATGTTGACTATGCTGGAGAATTGGTAAATTGCAAAAGCACTTCTGGAATTGCTTAGTTTCTAGAAAACAAGCTTATTTTCTTGGAGTTCAAAGAAACAAAACACTGTTGCACTCTCAACAGCTGAGGCCGAGTATGTAGCAGCAACTGCTTGTTGTTCCCAGGTATTATGGATTAAACAACAGGTTCGCGACTTTGGCATAAAATATAAGTGTGTTCCTATATTTTGTGATAACACTAGTGCAATATGTATTTTCAAGGATCCAGTAGTACATCATTGTTAGGGTCAAGCATATTCATATTAGACATCACTTTTTGAAGGAAAATGTAGAAAAAGGCTTAGTCAAAGTTGAATTTTCTCCCACTGAAAATCAATTAGCTGATATCTTGACCAAACCTCTCTATAGGGACAGGTTTGAAAAGATCCACTTGGAACTAGGAATGATCAGAATTGTTTGAAAGTGCCTTTACTATTGACCCCCTAAGAAATATTTCTTACTAAGTGTGCCCTGCAACTTTCATGAATTTATTCATACACCTAGGGTCAAGTATAAAGACTCATATTTGTCTTTAAATATTACCCTTATTGTCCATGCACATAAATGAGTACATAATTTGGAAAGTATGGTTTGTATAAAGTTCAACACATGCAAGAGCAATTTTTTCTCTCTTTTATTTCTCTTATTTTTTTTTATTTTTTTTTTCATTTCTTCGTTTTCTCCGAAATTCTTTTATCTTCCTTTCCCACTTATTTCTCTTAATTTCTACAGTTTAATGTTTCAACCATTTTATTGCCCAAATACAAATTCAGTTAATCTAATTTGAAAGGAGTAAATTCATTAAATGCACAACACGATAACCTCTTCAAAAACCCAACACCCCTTTTCATTCACTTTTCACACGGCTTCATCATTGCTTTTTAAATCCAAGCCATCCCAATACTGCTATTCTTCACTTCATCTCTCTTAACTCTTTCAACCCTCTTCTTCACCCACTCTCAAATTCTCTTAAAATGACTCCCAAAAGAACAAAATCCGATGACCATGTAAGTTTTCCGGCAGATTAGACTTCTTCAATGGCGGAACTCAATGATCAAGAATCCTCTAACCCCAAAAGAAGATTCAATGGATTTGAAATCTCCTTCTACCGTTCGTGAAGCTGTCTCCCCAAATCTTGAGGACGGAGAAGACGAAGTTGAGAGTGAACAAAAAAAAGAAATTCAGATTCCTACTGTAACACCCCGTATTTTATACCCGTATAGTATATAGTTACATTAATTTATTTAATAAAAATGATTTCAGATTTCTTTTTAAAAAAAAAATACTTTTTTTTATTAACTTTGACTTTACCTTTGAAGTGGTTAAAAAAGAAAAAAAACTGATTCCTAGATTTACTAGGTTACTATCTAATACATATTAGTATAAGGAGAGAGAAAGTAAAAAGAAAAATAAAAGAAAGTCTTCATCCCTCTTCTAACCTACGTGCAGTAGCTTTAAAAAAAAAAAAAGGATGAAGCCTTCCTCACATTGATCATCTTCTTCTCCATTTATTTTCCCTTATTTTTGACTCAATACCCTAAATTCACGAATTTCGTTCAACCTTCTTCACAATTCATCCTTTCTTCATCTACCTTTACAATACTTAGATATTGTGAGTATTTCAAAGAGGGAAACTTTGGGTTTTATCTTGGACGTTTTTGGGACGAACTTCGGATCGAAAAGGGCATTTTTCAGGTCTTTCTTGTGTGATTTTTGTCTTCCATATTCAAGTAAGTTCTAACTTTTAGTTTCAATTTCGAATTTCAGTTTTGTTTAAGTTTCAAAGTTTGGGTTTGTTAAATTAGGGTTCTTAAAAAAAAAATTGAATTGGGGAAAATGTATGGTGTGCGAAAATTTATATGAGAGGTTCATGTTTGATGGTTAATTTGATTAAGTTATCATAATTTGGGGATTTAATTTGCTAGTGGTTAGTTTCAAAAATTTATTATGAAATTCTTATTATGTTGGTTTGATGTGTATTAGTGTTGTATTTGTGAGTAGCTATATCTGGCCTTATAACAAACAATTGGAAGTTCATGAAAATTTGCTGTTTTGAGCTATGTTAGTCTTCGGACTCCCACGACTAAAGCTTCATGCTTTCTTGAATGGGTTGAATTTATAAAAGGGGTATGTTGTGGTTTCATTACAAAATAGAGTATTATTCTTAACTTGATTCAATAATAGTATGTAAATCATGGCGTGATAGCGTGCACTGTGTACTGTGCAAATCATGGCATGATTCAATGAGTTTGATTTACTTTTCATATAATTGAGCTTAAGTATTGTTTTCAACTTTACTAACAATTATGCATACACATGTACAATGTGTTATTAGTTGAGGCATAATTACTAAAATCCTTGTTAATTACTTGTCTTTATTGCTGTAACTATTTTGTCATTTATTTATTTACTTTGTCGAAGTTGCTCTTTTATAGTGTTGTGGTGTGCCATGGTTGTGCTAAAGTATCAATGAGATAGTGTTGTGTTGTTATACTAGTTTGGGATTATGTCATTTATAGGTGAATTAAGTGGAGTATAGTCAAGAGACTTATACTATATTATTATATTGTAGATTGCGGGTTCATAGAGGAACCTTTTTGACTTGAGATTGAGATACACTGACTGTGTTTGCTACTAAGGTAAGATTTCTTACTGTGCTTGTACAGATGAGTTGAGAAATTGTTTTATAATGTTTGGAAATTTACTTTTACAATGAGATTATTTTATGAAGTTTATACGTTGAGATTTAAATGGTTCTCGATATTTATATTGAAAGAGTTTATGAGATTATTCATGAGATTTATATTAAAAGGAGGAAGTTCCTCAATGTTACCAAGTTGAGATTTTTAAAGGAGGAAGTTCCTCACCCTTAAGAGGGTTTATAGAGTTTATTGTGGGGTTGCCGGTAAGCGGTATTCTCCGAGTTTGGAAGTATGTTGAGTTAACAGTGTCTCAACAATATATTTTAGTAGTTGGGTGTATGTTGATCAATACACTTGCCATTAGTCTCCCTCTTGGTTCGTTATCAAGTTAGGGGTATGCATACTAGGGACTTTGGTGTTTACCTTGTCTAGTGAGCCTAGCTAGCTCATTGGATTCTTATATACTTCCTACTCACAGATTACGAAATTATATTTGAAAGTTTTACAGAGTAGTTCAGAAAGAAAGAAAGATGCTTATTAGAAAGTTAATTTTATATATATAATCTGTACACCTTTTAAATGAATTTGTAAGATATTCCTATATATCTTACCTGCATATTGAATAGTTTTGTTTTATTTCAGTATTAAATCTTGCTCAGCCTTTAGCTGATATTACAGTGTTTAATGTGCAGGGAGTTGAAGATAGTTAGCTCCAGTTGGGTTAAAGAGTGCGTTGGATCCATTTTGATTTAGTAGGACTTTAAAAAGACTTCCGCTGTTATTTATTTATAGGATTATGTTCTGGTTTGTAATAATTAATTTTACATTCTATTTAGTTGGTCTGTAATAATTAGTTAAAACTTTTGGTTATTGTTTTAGTAGAACCATTAGCCTTGCGGTTATTATTAATAATTATCGGGTGTAGCACCTTTGGATTTCCGAGTTAATTTTATTAAGTTGATTTTAGAAGTATTGGAAATTCAGGGTTGTTACAGTTGGTATCAGAGCTTTAGGTTACTAAGATTCTTTTAAGACGACTTTAAACAAGAATAGGTAAATAAACTTATTAAAAATGAAAAGCCGTTGTGAGGAAGTGATATGGGAAGACAAGGAATTATACTATTATGAGCTGATGATATATACTTCTTTTTTTTATGTTCTTGCTTGATTTATTTATATTTGTTTTCTTTTCCTTCTTTTGTTAAGGATTATTTGGTAAGGGTGAATCATTTTTGGTTTATCTTTGTTTCGATTGTGTTTCTAAGATGATGCGTAGACACGCGCGTGCCAGAAATCGAGTTCGAATCGTATGATGCGTGGGATAGCTCAATCCACTCGAGCCTTAACTGCTGCTATGGAGAAACTTGCTGAGGCTCAAGCTGCTGCTCTTAATACTCCTGTTACTCCTGCTGCTGGCAATGTTAGTTCAAAAACTGCTGTGATTTCTAAGGCAATTGACCAGAAGAAACCTTCTTCTTTTGATGGAAAAGGTGACCCTACCAAGATGGAGAACTGGATTAGAGAATTTGACAAAATTTTTACCACTCTCCAAGTCCCGAATGAGATGAGGGTTGATGCTGCTGCCTATTATCTGGTTGAGGATGCTGATATTTGGTGGACTCATAACAAGTTTGATCTGACTACTAAGGTGACTGTGGATGAGGAAGGAGAAGAGCTCATGGAAGAGAGAGAGTTTGGTTGGACTGAGTTCAAGAAGGCGATTCGTGATGAGTTCTTTCCAGCCCATATGAGGAAGAGAAGAGGACGGAGTTTAATGATCTCGTGCAGGGAGATATGACCGTTCATGAGTTCTATGTGAAATTCCAGGAGTTGGCTCGTTTCGCTAAGGGGTTAGTTCCTGATGAGCAGGAGAGAGCTGTGAAATTCGAGGAGAAGTTAGACCCGATCTTCATTCTAGGATGGGAGCTGGTGAGTATGCCACAGTGAAGGAGGTGTATACTCGTGCTTGTAATGCTGAGAGGATTGAGGAAAAGAGACTGCTGCAAAGAAGTTGAAATCCACTCCAGCAGGGTCTACTCAGGCAAAGAAAAGGGTGATACATCTGGTTCCACTGGTTACAACAAAGGCAGAGGGGGTTTCAATAAAAATCGAAACTTTGGGAACCGTGATTTGGTGGTAACTATAACAAGGGAGGTTCCAGTCAGCAGTATTCAAAGGACAACCAGAACTCCACTCCTTCCCGTAGCCAGCCCCAAGGTCAGATTCAGAGGACTGATCGGATTTTCTATTGCAAACGTTGTAGTGAGAACCACCCTGGCAAGGATTGTGATGGTAATTTGGTGGAGTGTAATCACTGAGGAAAGGGCATTGTGCTTATGAATGTTTTAGTAATCCTAGATCGAGGAACTTCAAGCCTGAGATGAGTTCGAGGAATGGGGCACAAGCAGATAAGAACCCCAGAATGGTAACAACAGTCGCCCTGCTCTTTCTACACCAGGGAATGCTGCACCTAATCGCAATGGAGGGACTGCAAATGCTACTCAGGGGCATAGAGGTGATGTGAGGAGGAACACTGGGCAGGTTCATGTGATGAACCAGACTGAGGCAAACACCAAGGGCAACGTGGTCACTGGTACTTTTTCTATTCATTCGATGTCCGTTTATGTGCTATTTGATTCTGGTGCTTCTCATTCTTTTGTGTCTGAACTTCTTGTGAAAAAGTTAGGGTTAGAGAACTCTAGGACTTGTGATGTAGACATCTCTATTCCTTCTGGTGTGATCATAACTTGTAATAATTTGTATCCAGATGTCCCTATTATGTGTGGTAGTACCACCCTAGTAGCTGATTTGATAGCTTTTCCTTTGCATGATTTTGATGTAATTCTAGGGATGGATTGGCTTAGTAGGCATAAAGCCAAGATAGATTGTGAGAAACAAAAGGTGTCTGTAGTTGGTCCTAGTGGAGTCCATGAGTTTTATAGAGGGTCTTCTTTGAAAATCATTTCTGCTTTGACTCTAAAATCCTATTTGAGGAAGGGTTGTCCTATGTACTTGTGCCATGTTCACGACACTAGTAAGGAAGAGCCACGTGTTGAAGATGTTCGTATTGCTAGCGAGTTTGTAGATGTTTTTCCTGATGATATTCCTGGCATGCCTCCGAGACGTGATGTTGAGTTCAGTGTTGACTTGATGCCTGGAACTGAACCTATTTCTAAGCCTCCTATAGAATGGCGCCTGCTGAAATGAAAGAACTTAAGGCTCAATTAGAAGAGTTGCTTGATAAGGGCTACATTCGGCCTAGTGTATCCCCATAGGGTGCACCTGTTTTTTTGTTGAAGAATAAGGATGGGAGTCTTCGTTTGTGTATTGATATAGAGAGCTCAATAATGTTACAGTGAAAAACAAATACCCCTTGCCAAGAATAGATGATTTGTTTGATCAGTTGGTGGGAGCTGGAGTTTTCTCGAAGATTGATCTGAGATCTGGATACCATCAACTTCGTATTGCAGAGAATGATATTCCTAAGACGCTTTCAGAACTCGCTATGGGCACTATGAGTTTACTGTTATGCCCTTTGGGTTGACTAATGCTCCAGCAGTGTTCATGGACTTGATGAATCGAGTCTTCAGGCCGTACCTGGATAAGTTTGTGGTGGTGTTCATAGATGATATACTGATTTATCAAAGGATGCTAGTGAGCATGAAGAGCATCTTCGCACTGTTCTGCAGGTCTTGAGGGAGAATAAGTTGTATGCTAAGTTCTCCAAGTGCGAATTCTGGCTGGAGAAAGTTGCTTTTCTTGGTCATATCATTTCTAGGGAGGGTGTCTCAGTTGATCCATCAAAGATCCAAGCTGTTTCAGAATGGCCTACTCCAAAGAGTGTGACTGAGATTCGCAGTTTCCTTGGCTTGGCAGGTTATTATAGGAGGTTTGTGAAGGACTTCTCGAAAATAGCTCGGCCGTTGACTGCATTAATGAGGAAGGATACCAGATATCGTTGGGATGATGATTGTGAGAAGGCATTCCAGATTTTGAAGGAGCGTCTCACCACAGCTCCTGTGTTGACTTACCTGATGGTAACCTTGAGTACGAAGTGTTCACAGATGCTTCGAAGAATGGCTTGGTTGTGTGCTTATGCAGGATAAAAAGGTTGTTGCTTACGCTTCTAGGCAACTGAAGAACCATGAGTTGAATTATCCGACGCATGATCTAGAATTGGCAGCTGTTGTTTTTGCACTTAAGATCTGGCGTCATTATCTGCTTGGCACATCATTCAAGATATTTTCAGACCAAAGAGTCTGAAATACATCTTCACTCAGAGAGAGCTGAACATGAGGCAGAGGAGATGGTTAGAGCTGATCAAGGATTATGATATGGAGATTCAATACCATGAGGGTAAGGCTAATGTTGTTGCAGATGCACTTAGTAGGAAATCCTCTCACTGTTTGCAGACCATGCGTTCGAGAAATCGTCTTCGAGAGGAGTTTCAAAATCTTGATGTGGAGATAGTGCAATTAGGAGCTCAGCTTAATTCCTTATGATTCAGTCCACTTTGTTATGAGATCAAGAAAGCTCAAGTACATGATATTTTAAAGGACAAGCAATAATGAGCCTGTCAATTTACAGTGGTGAGGATGGTAGCGTGAGATTCAAGGGGATGGTGTGTTCCTAATGTTCCTGAGTTGAAGGAAAAGATCTTAGGAGAAGCTCATTCAGCACAATATTCAGTTCATCCTGGAGGGGATAAGATGTACAAGGATCTTAAGCAGACTTTTTGGTGGCCGCATATGAAGACGGATGTTGCTAAGTATGTCTCGAGATGCTTGACTTGTCAGAAGGTCAAGAGTGAGCACAAGAGGCCTCAGGGGATGATTCAGCCTTTAGAGGTTCCTACATGGAAATGGGACTCGATCTCAATGGATTTCGTTTGTGGACTTCCGAGGACACCAAAGGGGAATAATATGATTTGGGTTATTGTGGATCGTCTTACCAAGTCTGCTCATTTCGTTCCCATGAAAATACTTGGAAGCATGAACGATTGGCTATGCTTATAGAGAGCACGTGATTAGACTTCATGGTGTTCCGAGTGATATTGTTTCGGACAGAGATCGCAGATTCTTGTCTAACTTTTGGCAGAAGCTTCAAGAAGCTTTGGGGACTAAGTTGAAGATGAGTACAGCTTTTCATCCTGCTACAGATGGTCAGACGGAGCGCACTATTCAAACATTGGAAGATATGTTGAGAGCTTGTGCCTTAGAGTTTCAGGGATCTTGGGAGGATAAGCTTGATTTGATTGAGTTCTCATATAATAACAGCTATCATTCTACCATTCAGATGGCACCATTTGAAGCTTTGTATGGTAGGCGTTGTCGTACTCCTTTGTGTTGGAGTGATATTGGTGAGTCGGTTGTGATTGGTCCAGAGATGATTCAGGAGACTGTTGAGCAGGTCAAGCTCATCCAGCAGAAAATGAAGGGCGCAACAGATAGACAGAAGAGCTATGGTGATAAGCATCGTCGCCATGAGGAGTTTCAGGTGGGAGAGAAGGTGTTGCTTAGGTCTCTCCTATGAAAGGAGTTATGAGATTTGGGAAGAAGGGCAAGTTGAGCCCTAAGTTCATTGGCCCGTATGAGATTCTGGAGAGAATAGGAGAGGTGGCTTATAGATTGGCATTGCCGCCAGGCGTTGATCGTGCGCATAACGTGTTCCATGTTTCTCAGTTGCGGCGATACATTAGTGACCCTTCACATGTGCTACAGCCAGAGTCTCTCCAGTTAGATGATAACATGACTTATGAGGAGTTTCCAGTTCAGATTCTAGATCACAAAGTTCGTAAGACTCGCAAAGGTGAGACAAAGATCGTGAAGGTGCTGTGGTCAAACCACAACTCGGAGGAGTCTACTTGGGAAGCTGAGGATCGATGCGTCTTAAGTATCCCATCTCTTCACCCAGGTAAATTTTTAGTTACGAGGACGTAACTCCCTTTTTAAGGGGGGTAGAATTCATATTGGTTTAGTGCATGTGTGATTGAATGAAAGTTTTTTTGATAAACTTCGATGTGTTTCACTCCATACTTGTTATATTACGATGATTCCTATGATAAAGTTCGTGAGTTGTTTTCAGAAATAAGAGTATAAGTTTGATCATTTGAGTAATACTTTAAGTTTCGGGACGAAACTTATTTTAAGGGGGTAGATTGTAACACCCCGTATTTTATACCCGTATTAATATTACGATTAATTTTATTTAATAAAAGATTTCAGATTTCTTTTATAAAAAATATTTTTTTACTAACTTTGACTTTACCTTTGAAGTGGTTAAAAAAGAAAAAAAACTGATTCCTAGATTTACTAGGTTACTATCTAATACATATTAGTATAAGGAGAGAAAGTAAAAAAGAAAAAATAAAAGAAAGTCTTCATCCCTCTTCTAACCTACGTGCAGTAGCTTTAAAAAAAAAAAAGGATGAAGCCTTCCTCACATTGATCATCTTCTTCTCCATTTATTTTCCCTTATTTTTGACTCAATACGCTAAATTCACGAATTTCGTTCAACCTTCTTCACAATTCATCCTTTCTTCATCTACCTTTACAATACTTAGATATTGTGAGTATTTCAAAGAGGGAAACTTTGGGTTTTATCTTGGACGTTTTTGGGACGAACTTCGGATCGAAAAGGGCATTTTTCAGGTCTTTTTGTGTGATTTTTGTCTTCCATATTCAAGTAAGTTCTAACCTTTTAGTTTCAATTTCGAATTTCAGTTTTGTTTAAGTTTCAAAGTTTGGGTTTGTTAAATTAGGGTTCTTAAAAAAAAAATTGAATTGGGGAAAATGTATGGTGTGCGAAAATTTATATGAGAGGTTCATGTTTGATGGTTAATTTGATTAAGTTATCATAATTTGGGGATTTAATTTGCTAGTGGTTAGTTTCAAAAATTTATTATGAAATTCTTATTATGTTGGTTTGATGTGTATTAGTGTTGTAGTTGTGAGTAGCTATATCTGGCCTTATAACAAACAATTGGAAGTTCATGAAAATTTGCTGTTTTGAGCTATGTTAGTCTTCGGACTCCCACGACTAAAGCTTCATGCTTTCTTGAATGGGTTGAATTTATAAAAGGGGTATGTTGTGGTTTCATTACAAAATAGAGTATTATTCTTAACTTGATTCAATAATAGTATGTAAATCATGGCGTGATAGCGTGCACTGTGTACTGTGCAAATCATGGCATGATTCAATGAGTTTGATTTACTTTTCATATAATTGAGCTTAAGTATTGTTTTCAACTTTACTAACAATTATGCATACACATGTACAATGTGTTATTAGTTGAGGCATAATTACTAAAATCCTTGTTAATTACTTGTCTTTATTGCTGTAACTATTTTGTCATTTATTTATTTACTTTGTCGAAGTTGCTCTTTTATAGTGTTGTGGTGTGCCATGGTTGTGCTAAAGTATCAATGAGATAGTGTTGTTGTTATACTAGTTTGGGATTATGTCATTTATAGGTGAATTAAGTGGAGTATAGTCAAGAGACTTATACTATATTATTATATTGTAGATTGCGGGTTCATAGAGGAACCTTTTTGATTTGAGATTGAGATACACTGACTGTGTTTGCTACTAAGGTAAGATTTCTTACTGTGCTTGTACAGATGAGTTGAGAAATTGTTTTATAATGTTTGGAAATTTACTTTTACAATGAGATTATTTTATGAAGTTTATACGTTGAGATTTAAATGGTTCTCGATATTTATATTGAAAGAGTTTATGAGATTATTCATGAGATTTATATTAAAAGGAGGAAGTTCCTCAATATTACCAAGTTGAGATTTTTAAAGGAGGAAGTTCCTCACCCTTAAGAGGGTTTATAGAGTTTAATTGTGGGGTTGCCGGTAAGCGGTATTCTCCGAGTTTGGAAGTATGTTGAGTTAACAGTGTCTCAACAATATATTTTAGTAGTTGGGTGTATGTTGATCAATACACTTGCCATTAGTCTTCCTTCTTGGTTCGTTATCAAGTTAGGGGTATGCATACTAGGGACTTTGGTGTTTACCTTGTCTAGTGAGCCTAGCTAGCTCATTGGATTCTTATATACTTCCTACTCACAGATTACGAAATTATATTTGAAAGTTTTACAGAGTAGTTCAGAAAGAAAGAAAGATGCTTATTAGAAAGTTAATTTTATATATATAATTTGTACACCTTTTAAATGAATTTGTAAGATATTCCTATATATCTTACCTGCACATTGAATAGTTTTGTTTTATTTCAGTATTAAATCTTGCTCAGCCTTTGGCTGATATTACAGTGTTTAATGTGCAGGGACTTGAAGATAGTTAGCTCCAGTTGGGTTAAAGAGTGCGTTGGATCCATTTTGATTTAGTAGACTTTAAAAAGACTTCCGCTGTTATTTATTTATAGGATTATGTTCTGGTTTGTAATAATTAATTTTACATTCTATTTAGTTGGTCTGTAATAATTAGTTAAAACTTTTGGTTATTGTTTTAGTCAGAACCATTAGCCTTGCGGTTATTATTAATAATTATCGCGGCGTAGCACCTTTGGATTTCCGAGTTAATTTTATTAAGTTGATTTTAGAAGTATTGGAAATTCAGGGTTGTTACACCTACTAAGAGGGGTAAGAAAACTAAATCTTCTAAATTTTTTGTGGGTTTTTGTGTCGATCTTGCATGGTGCAAGAAAGCTAAGTGGATTGAGTTTTTGAACATTCTGAAATTTCAAATATGTATGAAATTGGTTAGTTTGGATGAAGGTCTGTTTGAAAATGAAATAAGTGATTTCTGTTCAAATTTTAGTATCACTTAGGGTGTTTGTGTAAGTTTGGTGAACGGTTGTGTGGTAACCCTAACTGAGAAAAAACTGAGTGATTGTTTGAGGTACCTTCTGGATGATACAAGGAATAGATCAAGGGGAGGGCAAAATTAAATGTTAACGGAGCCTCAAATGACAAAATTCTGACCTTCTTTAATGGAAACCCCGCTACCCTGTCTCTTGACCAAAAAAATCTCTCTCCTTTTCACAAGCTTTTATTCCAGTTTGTCTGGCGCTTTGTTTTACCAAGATCCTCCAAAAGAACCCAAGCAAGCCTAATGGACCTCTCCATTACGTATTGCCTTGCCAAAAATATCAAGATAAACTTTCCTTCCTTAATGATTTCTCATCTTTCTTACTGCATTTCTTACAATACCAAAATTGGGTATGGTAATCTCATTACCACCGTACTCAAACAGAGCAAAGTCAAACTCTCTGCCTGTCCCTCCATTACCGTGGAGCCTGCAAACTATCTAACCAAAGAAGCTTTATCCAGACTTAGTTTAAGGCTGGTAAATGGTAAACTGGATTTTGAGAGAGAGGAGACAGCTGTTAAAGTTGAGATGGTTTCAAAAAGAAAATTGTTTAAGGAAGGAGGTGTTGGAGGATCTGTTAGAAAGAGCAGAGACTAGCTGGTTCCAAGTCTCTCAAGGAGCGAGATCAGGGTGATGCTACACTGATTAATCTGAACGCAGATCCAGCTCTTTCTACTGCTGTAAATTTTCCTCTGCTCTCCACCACTGGCCTTCATGGGATGCTCAGAAGTATTCAAGAGTCCCTGACCCTACTGCATTCAAGGATCAGTGTAGTGAAGGCCACTGTATCCGACTTGGATTCACAGCAGCAGCAGAGCTTGGCAGCTATAAAGCAGGCAGACACTGGGATCAGGAACAAGGTTGATGACGTGTTATCCAAAATTGACTCAGTGGTTACCAGTCTCTTCAAGCACCCCAAAACCTAATTTCCTCATTCCCTCTATAAAATTTGTTTACCTGAACAAATATTTTTGGTTGTAATATTGGTTGAACAATTTTTTTTTCTCTCTTTTTGATATTTCTTCTTGCATTGTGTTCTTCTGTGACACATGAAGTCCTGAACTATCTACTCCTTTTACTCTTTCTCTTTTATGCATCTTACTCTTGTGTTGTACATATTTGATCTCTTTTACTTTACCTATATCATTTCATGTTTTACATGCTCAGTTGTGCTAGGATGGCTAATATTTTGAGATATATGTTTGAGCTACTTACTTGCTGCTAGACTGTTGACTCTCTAGTGCTGCAGGTTCATAACTTGGTTTTTGATAATGACAAAAGGGGGAAGAGATATTGGCATGATTAAAAAAAAAAAACTTAGGCTGACTTAATTCCTATAGCCTTTCTCACCTTACCTGGCCGGTCTCTATTCCCAGTTCTAGTTACACCTTAGAAACTTAGCTTCGTTTTTAAGTTTTACGTTTTTAGTTTTTTTTACAAAAAAATTTATTCTGTTTGCCAAATTATTTGCCATCATAAAAAGGGGGAATATTGTTGTATTCACTATTTTGATGATGACAAATAATGTAGTTTTTATTCTAGTTATTATTCTAGTAAATTATTATCTAAGTTAGTTTTATTTTTTTTTAAGATTTAATTTTATGACTTCGTATTATTATAGTATAGATTAGATTTATTTTATTTTGAAACAATTAGTTTATTGATGACTTATGGACAATTGGTTATGAGTTTAACCAAAATTAAGTTATTTAAACTAATTATTTTTCTATTCGAATCTTTACATGATTATATTATTTTGATTAATTTTAATGTTGTGGAGTATTAATTCTAACAACCTTAAATTCCATAATGTTAACGGAGTTAGTTAGTGGTGTATGCACAGGTAAATTGAATGAGCAAACTGAACGTGCAACAACAAATTAACTATCCCGCTACAAATAAGGAAACCAGGGGCTGGTCAGCTAGTTACTAGATTCTAGGATGCATAACCAATTGCCATCTTCCTAGCACTCACTAAACTGGTAGAGTGAAAATGAGGGCTAGATAAACGTGGACTTAATATGCTGAAACAGTGGAATAACGGCTACAAAAGTGGTTGGTGGGGGCTACATTATAGCGCCCATAACAATCTAGTGGAGAAAATTGTGGAGCATCAGATTTTCTTATTTATAGCTTTAGAAAATCGAATTCAAATTTTAAGACTTTTCAGATTTTCATGTATTAGGGATGGCAATGGGTCGGGTCCACCTGGACCAAGATCCAGACCCGTTTATTTTTCACAGACTCAGACCCGCCCCAGATCCGTTGGGTCTAGATTTTTAAACCCAGATCCAGATCCACTGGGTCTGGCAGGTCCACGGGACCTAACTGGGTCCTAAATGGGTCCTTCTTAGTTTTAAGTTTTCATCATATTTTTTTAATATATGTAATTAAAAAATTTCGCCCTAATATATATAGGTTCCTGTATCCATTGTTGAAGCATTCCCTAAACAACATTTTAAGAATTGACTCATAAAATATTAAAATGTTACAACTTATAAGTCTTAGTTGGAGTTACAACACTAACGAGTTCAAAATCACAACTCATTAAACCTTAGAGTTTAGGCAAAAAAATTCTAATATGTAAATGGGTCCGCAGGGTGGGTCTGGGTCTAACATATGTGGACCTGGACCCAGACCCGACCATGCTCTTCGAGGCCCGGACCCGGACCAGGACTCATTAGGTCTAAAATTCCTGGACCCAGACCCTTATAAATGGGTCAGGTCTAGGACCCATTGCCATCTCTAATATACATGAAAGAAAGTTTATTCGATTTTCTATCTTCAATTTATTACGATCATTGTATTTGAGTTTGGGTTGAGGGAACAAAAAAAATGTATTGAAAAAGAGAAGACTTCTAGTGAAGTCAAGTGAGGAAAGTCACGTGTTCAGTGGGAACAAGGTGACTGGGAACTGGTTCTAGAGAAACTAAGTGAGGATTGATTCATAATAAGTTGTAATAAATATTATAAATAAAAGAGCAAGGTTTCTACCTATAGAATTGAGGAAGAGAACCTTGTTAAAAGGATCTTTGTGTCTTCTTACTAATTACTACTTCTCTTTATTAGCTTTCAAATTTAGTTCATCCGCAAAAAGTTTGAAAATCTCCCCAACTACAATTAACCCCCCCCCCCCCATCTTGTAGTTGATCTAGTGTTTATACTAGACTAACAATTTTATTCGGAGGAGAGAGTGTGAGCCAATAGTTAAAAGCTAGAATGATTAAAATAATAGTGGGTCATATCCCAAAATAGAAGTGTAAAGAGTAATCTGGGACAGATTAAAAAAGAAAGTGTAAAGAGTATTCTGGGACGGAGGGAGTACATGTCATGAAGGGTAGGACACCAAAAAAATAGAAAAAAGAAAGAAAAGGGTAACTACCTACTTTAATTAAGAAAAAATAGAAAAAGGAAACTATCTAATTAATGAAAAGAAATAGAATGATTAAAAAAAAGGCACTACAAACAGAAAACAGTGAATATTTACTACACATTCAGTTACTTCTCTCTCAATTATAATTTTTTGAAAATTTAAATATCCCTAATTTAGGGTCTGTTCTCCCCAGCTTATTTTCAGTTCAGTTCAGTTCAGCTCTTGACAATACTTTTACTCTCACATATCACTATTCAGTTCAGTTCAGTTCAGTTCAATTCAATTCAGTTCAGTTCAGTTCAGCTGTTTTATGCCGAAGAGAACAGGCCCATAGTGGGATAAACTGATTAGAAATTTAAAATCTCTAATTTACTAGATAAAATTAACAATTAATTTAATTTATCAAAAGTTTTCGCACGCATCGCTCACATATAAAACTAGTTTGTGATAACTTTATCACACGACACACTAGGATAGAATTTAAAGACTCCTAATAAATCCAAAAAACTACCAAAACTCCAAGGATTTAAGAGAATTAGACTCCTAAGCATAATAGGATCCTTTTATCATTCACAGGCCTAAAATAAAGAGTTATAAATCAATAAAAATACATAGTTTCCTAACAAAACTAGGGAACTACATAGAGAATCCTAATAGAACTAGGACTTTGAGAAAATGATGATTTTCCACATACATCATCCTCGTCTTCTTTATAAAAAACTTGTCTCGAGTTTTGAAATCCATGGAATCATTCATATGCGTTGAACAACCCAGCAAAAGAGCATTATCCCATGAAAATCAATATCACCGCATATTAAGGGCACAACATTATACTCAACTAGCACTTTCCTTCGGTCAAGATCATCCTTCGCTCCACGAAAATTTAGCTTTCCAAACCCCACGTTAAAGTTAGATGCATAGTATCCCTCCTAAAAGAAATAATATTCATGCCCATTTAAAAAACATTATCATCGACAACCCTTAGAACCGATGGAAACGAAACATTAATCACTTCTTCATCACGAGGAAACGTAGAAATCAAATCTTCATCGTTGGAACAAGATAAATTTTCAATATTTTCTTCATACTCAACAATAGGAAGTTTTTTATTTCTTCGTATGGTCTCTCGTTTAGTTGAACGAAATCTTAAAACTTCGCAAATCTCCTTTGGATTCGTGCTAATCTTTCTTCAAGGGTGGGTGGACATGTAAGATCGTGTATTTCCTCTTGTCATTCCTGGATAGCCCATTCAAGCCTTTGATAAGCCGCCAAGAAATCAAGTGGCACTCCTTAAACTCTATAGAACTCAAACTACCGCAATCTTCCAGAATTTAGCATCGAAAGTAATTGCTTGTTGTGAAATCATTATTTCTCCAAATTACACGAAATTTTTACAGGACCTAGCCATACATGTATTAAATACTCTTTCAAAGTTTCATGAAAAAATTCGAATCCAGTAGTTTGCAGTTTATTTTTTTTCCAAAACTGTGCCAGATTTACCCGATTTTAGATCACTTCGAAAGATTAGTCTTGAATATATAGGAAATCAACTTCATATCTTACGAAATTTCAGGACAATAAACTAGATAAGTAATAATCCAATCTAGAATCAAGAATCACCCAAAAATTCGATCTGAGGTAGGAGAATGAATCGTTCAAACTTACCTGAAAACCTGGCTGTTACGGGTGATTTTCTTCTTCATTCTTTCTTCTTCTCCAAGAACGTCTAAGCACCAAAGGAACTTAGATGCCTTTGCTCTGATACCAGATGATGTATGTGCGCCTAGTAGAATCAGGAACACAATACTATACTTCCTCTAATCTTATGTTTATAATGATAAAGGTTCGAACTTTAGAAGTTTTAGGGTATAAAGATTGGATCCTTATGATGGATAGACTCTATTGTTTCCTCAAGAAGTAGAGAACCTCTCACTTACCTCGATTAGTAAATGCACACAAACCTCAATTTGTATATTCTTGGTATGACAACCAATAATCAACGCACAAACATTTGGCTTCCTTGAACTCAAAACACGCGTTACTATTATTATTGATGCTGTCCGAAATATATAGAACAACGTAAGAAATCCTAAGCACACTAAACAAGCTTAACAGGATAAAATATTAAAACTCCTAGTTAAGCTAAATAACTTAACAAACCAGCCATTGTGATAACTATATCACACGACACACTTGGATAGAATTTAAAGACTCATAATCAATCCAAACAACTAACAAGACTCCAATTATTTAAGGGAATTAGACTCAAACATAGGATCCCTTTATCATGAACACACCTAAAATAAAGAGTTATAAAGCAATTAAAATACATAATTTCCTAATTGAACTAGGGAACTACATAGAGAATGCTAACAAAACTAGAATTTTGAGAAAATGATGTTTTCCCACATATATCAGGTGGTGGACTGGGGGTTAGGATGAGGATTAGGATTAGGGTTAGGGGTTAGAATTAGAGTTAGGATCAGGGTTTACAGCAGAAAATACGAGTTATTGACTAACGAAAACTTGACAGCTTTAGTAATTAAAGGAATTTCATGCATTTCACAACCAAAGTAAGGTTACATGTGCATTTTTGAAATAACAGGGGTACCACATGAATTTTGAAAAACCACATAGGTGTCTGGTGAAAAAACATAGTATAAATGTCATTTTTAATGACTAGCAAAGAGTGTGAAGAGAAATAAGAATTAAATCCATCCAGACCATGAGCTTTATCATCACTGATACCATTTAGGCCTCGTTCTTTTGGAGGGAGAGAAATTTAACTGAAATGAATAGATCGAGATCGAGAGAAACTTAAATACATAGACTAATTGAAGTGAATAAAACTAAAAATGTGCAAAAGAACAAGTAAAAACTTACATGAACTTCGTCCACACTAAATTAGCGTGAATCTAATGCTAATTTATGTGATCTATGAAAAAAATATCACTATATAAAAAAATTGATATAAAAGATGAGTAGATATAGATTGTGAAGTTTGACTATGCGAAAAAAAAGGTTATATGTAACAAAATGAAAATTGAATCATAATAAATTAATGTGAGAAAAACTTACTAAAAAAAAGTCGCTATGGTAGATATTAAGTACATGATATAACTTAAAATCTTCTTAGGTTACTATATGGAAAAGAAAGATCACTATGTTAAACAATTTATTTTTGTCCACAACAATATTATTGTAAATCTAGTCCACGCACTGACGCAAGACTAATTCAAAAAACAGGGTCTTGTCATTTTCAAAAATAATAATAGGAACAATGATCTAACTCGAGTCTCAAAATTGAATGACACTCTAACCAAATTAACTTCACAGTGAAAAATACCCTATACAATAAATCAATTAAGTACAAAAATAAAAACATTGTACTCTTTAACAACCCTCAATTTTTGAGAATTGTGCAGTCGCCTATGCCACACATGCTCAACGCAGCACCTAACGAGGCATTACAATATATTTGATTATTTGCCGAAATCCATGTGTGAATTAATTTTCTTTGACGAAACGGAGTAGTTGAGGTTCTTAGACAGATTTATTAGCTGAAATGAACTGGTACATTTTTTAATTATACAAAATTATTACGACTTTAGCATAATTAATCTAAAATAAGCAACTCACATACAATCAAAGAAAGTTTTGCCACTGTAGAAGAGTGAAACCAGAACCGGATTCTAAATGGGTAAGAAACGCCACTTTAAGATTACTGTCCTCACAGGTCTTTTGCCACTATTGAACAAAACTAAAACACAATCATTTGTCAAGATAAGCCTAACCTAGTTTACAAAATTGAACATATCACTTTCAATGTGTCGCTGCCTGTCTGTCTCCGGCATCTTCGTGTTCAACCTGCAAAGAAACAAAATAAATTCAAAATGTAACAGAACATAATAGTTATGAGAATGGCCGTCTCAGATTTTTCTGCTGACATTAATATAGAAGGGCTAAAAGGAGTTCTTCAAAATAAGAACACAAAGTACCGCAATACAAAGTTTCAAAGTTGTCTAAAAGACTTGGTAAGGACATTCGGTCATGTTAAGTCAAGGTCTCACACAGTAACATCAGCAAGGTATGAAAGGATTTTTGAGATCTCATTCCCCCATGGTCATAGACAGCACGAAAGGTATGAATTCAGCCAAGAAATATATGTAGAAAATGGATAAGCTACACCAGTTACACACATCATTCGCCCACAAGATGGATACATGCAAGCAGCTTCAGCTTATATTTAGCATTCACAAAGTAAACATCCAATTTCAGTAAGCAATAATTCTCTTGTCTGCACCAATAAGTATATATATGTACTTCTACAAGGTACAAACAAAGGGGATACTGAGGTTTGAAATATATACCTCAACAAGAACCCTTGCTTTCTTCTTTGACTCATCTTTCTCCAACTTCTTTGAAGCCAACTTGGATTCCCTTCGGCCCCTCTTTCTGTCAGCTGCTCCCGCATCTTCATCATCTTCATCCATGCCATCTGCTCCATGAATGGAATACAAATATTGATCACAAAAAGAAACCAAACAAATGGAAAGAATTCACCAAAAGGGATTACACATGTACAGCAACATGCACTTAATCCTATTATCTCTTTCACTTTTTAGAAGGGATTAGAGAGGGACTCAAAATGCTACCTTCACTATCATCACCAAGAGTGTCACTCATGGGAAAATTGCCAAAATCCTCCATATCATCTTCCTCTTCGAGTTCTTCATAGCCCTCCACATACTCCACCTCAGGGTCCTGATGAGTCCAAAGGTCAACATAAAGCAATATAAACACCATTAACAACAAAAAAAATTATAATTCGAGTTTCCTTTATTTATTTATATATCAGGGGAAGCGAAGGCCATCAGATATTCAAAAATCCTGAAAACAAGAGCAATTTCAACACTAACCTCCTCAAGCTCCTGTTCAGTCTCAGGTTCTTTCAAAATTTTATTCCATGCCTCTTGATTATAGTTGTATATATCATCGTAGACACCTCTACCAAGACGTTCAAGTAATTCCTCCTCAATTTTCTGCAACACACATCAGGTCATTAATAATCTTGAAAGCCATTACAACAAAGCTCTTCTCCAACAACAAATGGGTTACCTTATCTATTAATGCTGCTTTCTCAGCCTTCTCTAATCTTCTAGCATCCCTCTTTATCTCCTTCCTCGGAGTAGTCATTATCTTCTCCCTGTAACACATAAATACAACTTAGCATGTCAAGCAAATGAATATAACTGACAAAAAAATTTAGCATAATCTCGTTCAACAAATAAGAAAGTGAAAATTGGCTTTAAAATATACAGGAAAGAAATTAATTAGTCATTACGCAAAGGACTGTCATAGAATGAACCACCCCCAAAAAGTATTTTAGCAAAAGCACGCTTTCTGGACAACTGCCATCCAGCATGGTCACTGACATTGGCAACTATTATATCCCAGAAAACAAAGGATACATAAGCAGAAAGTATGTCTCGAACATGCTAACTCGCAATCAATAATAACATCAATAGATTATGATCCACACATCCTAAGAATTCAGGAATACAGATGCCGACAAGGGACAACAACCAAAGAAAGAAAAGGTAACAAAAACTGAAAAGATCTCAATGGCAAAGTGCAAAGAGCAACATATCAAAAACAAATGGAAGGATGCAATTCACCTTCTTTTCCCAACTCGCACATGGTTGATGTTACCCCTTGGAACCAACTACACAGTGCATAGATGATAATATGCTATGATGTCTGGATCACATCACCATATAGCTATGCAATGGCTACAAAACATATTAAGCACAGACGTGTGTATACATTCCACATATTTAAAACAGCCGGAACCCCACAAAAAAAAAGCTGGAAATAAATCTAACCAGTATGTATATGAAATAGAGACACTGCCAATAACAAGAAAATTGTACACCAGAGCTCGAGTTTTATCTATTCATTTTCATTTTCTTTCTGATAAGAGGATCAAAGCCCGGACGTAGAATGTAATTCAAACAATCAGACGGAAAGAACAGAGAACTATTCGATGTATACTCATAGGAAGTCCTCAAATCATAATTTTAGCATGAATTAGCAAATAAATCAGCCTTAGAATTCAAATGTGTGAACATGTACTCAAAACATAAACACCACAGCCGAAGTTTCTAAAATCAGAAAAGCGTTTTATAAATGCCATGTTCCCAGACCCGTGTCCAATTCTAGGATAGTATACCTGTGTCTAAATATTTGAGCACTCATGCTTTTGCCACTTGAATATGTACTATGTACCCTACTTGACACTCATACCGTGTTTGAATAACATTGGCCCTCACAGGTTGAATTTAATTATAGGGTTATTGGAAGAATTCAAGTCAGTTCTATGTACGATTGTCAAGTTGATTTGCTAGTCCTTGGCAACAAAATGGTTATAGAAGTTGGAAGATAAATCAGAGTCAGACCAGCCTAGTCGAGGAAACAAATGATTTTATGAGAACACAGAACTTAATCTTGTCCGCTGGCTAGAAAATGACAATTAGAATCACAAGTCATAAAGGTACTTGGTGAATGGTGGCTTCTTCCAAGAAAAATGGGAAAAAAAAAAGTATCATTTAATTTAAGAGAATCTTAAATTGCCTCAACTAAGGGACATACTTCATGGCTTTGACAACTGGACCAATCAATAAGACCAATAACCAATCTGTCGACCAAAAATTGGGAGCCAGACAACTCCACCAAAATTCACAAGGAAATGGATCTCTCTAATCCAATTACACCTTCTGTCTCATAATATATTAGCCGATTTACCATTTTATGATGTCTTACAAAACTAAGCCCATTTCTTTCTTTCTTTTTTCGGGTTGGGATCATGAGTACTTTTTCCCTCTATCCTAAAAAAACACTATCTTCAATCATTTCTACTTAATCTCTTTCCTCAATGTGATATTTTCAAAATGGTCCACCTTATACTTCCTCAATTATGTGCCAAAAGCAAATGAGTAGTCTATTTCGAGACGGAGCAAGTAATTTAGAATACAAGCACATTTCATCAAAGCAAGCACTTCTGTCCAATGTAAAAGTCTCCTGCAATCAAATGTTAAGGCCACAATGACGGTATCCACCATCAAGTTGAGTTTAGCAGTCCAATATTCAGCACAAACTAGAATCTCAATTTTTGAAGAGCTATATTCTAATTACGATCTGCGGTAAGATAGATGCATAATGTCAGCACTGGAAAACAGCCCACTAAGCTTCCCTTGCATTTGCAACAACTAATATAAAGTGAAGAACTGCATAGGACGATAAAACTACCCCTCTCCTAGTTGAAAAAAGATTGTCAAGTAGAACCTTAAGCAAAGGACGTCGAACTCAACATAAACACCAATTCAACTCCTCTACAACAACTCTCACATAGAAGATGTCTACATCAACTATTAGCATTATCCCAATATGAACACTGTTTCTGCATAATTTAATCATAAAATACACATAGAGCTCGATAAATTGCAAAAGTAGCACCTTGTTTTTAAAGCGAGCTTCCTCATACGTATGCGCATTTGAGTCATCTTAGTCAATCGCTGCTTCATCTTGTGCACAAGATATTTAGGCCAATACATCTGAAATCATGACTGCAAATTAGTGACACATACCAACAAATTGCCCATTCATTTTCTTCTTCTTCAAACTAATTGCAATAACTTCAAAGAAAAAGACATTTCAGTACCAAATGCTTATCGATAATTTCGAGCGCCTTCAAATAATTTCTGGGCAACTTAACCCTCTCCCACAACTTGTTAGGCATATGAGCTCTCTCTATAGTCTTCATGTACAAGTACAATACCCCTGCATTTCCCAAAAATAGCATAAAAATTCCAAACAAACAAAAAACAACCTACCAATACATAAAATTACAAAAATTCAATGCCGAAAAAAAAAACCTTCATGGTCTCTAATGGTGGCATATCGACTGTTAGCAAGAGGACAAGAGCTCCGATTGCAAAGTCCCGTCACATTATACGGATTTCGGCAAAATTTCCCCGTTTCAATTCTAATTTATTAACAACATACCCAAAAACAACAAACCAATTAAAAAAATAAACAAACAAAATCTACAAAAATGAGGGGAAAATTAGGGTTCATACTTGGACATAAAACTACAGTGATTGTGACGAATAACTTGCCAAATGACCTCATCGTGCTGCATCTTTGATCAAAAATTTGTCTCGAAAGTGATGAATATATAAAAGTATGAGAATTTGTAGGTAAGAGAAGAAAGAAGAATTAGGGTTTAGGGTTTTGTTTGAACAATTTATTTTAAAAAAAGGAGTAATCTTTTTTTTCTTTCTGAAAAATTGGAAGGTTTAGTATGAGTAAATTTGCGATTATGGTGGAGTTGAGATATGGTGAGGAGGGTGAATTTAGCTGAGTCGGTCCGGCGGGTCGGCCAAAACAGAGGGAAGTATGTGTAGCAACTTCAGGGTTTTGTTAATGCACGAAATGCTGAAGCCATGTATCTGACGTCGTTTTGAATTTTTTTCGTTTCCTTTTTCTCTTCAGGATAAACTAGTTGTTGTCCCGGGCAAAGCCCCGTATTATTGCGTATAATTCCTTTATTATTTTTTATTGAAATTTATAAAAGGAAAAATTGACAGGAATATTCCTAACTATGGGCATTCCGCCATTTTCAGTCCCAATTAAGGATTATTTCTCAGCAGTCCCACTCCGTATCATTTTTGCCAATTTTGATCCCAGCAAGTTAATTACCTGCTACAATAGGTAAAACGAATTATATTTTAATTTTTTCCCCCTAAATTTATTTTCTCTCTCCTCTAGTACACATCCACCCCTCCCATCCCCCACCCTCAACCCCCCTCCCCTTCACCCCCCTTCCACCACCACCACCCTTCCACCCCCACCCAGACCTGCCACCCCTATGACACCCCTTTTCCGACCCCAATTTTGGACTGCTCCTCCCATCCCCCAACCTCAAAACTCTCACCCCCTTCCCCACCACCACCCTCCCACCCCGCCCAAACCTGCCACCCCTATGACACCCCCTCCCCAACCCCGATCTTGGACTGCTCCTCCCCAAACCCCTCCCCAACCCCGATCTTCGACTGCACCCGAGTCGAGGTGAGATAGAGTAGCAAGAGAAAGACAGTGTGAGAGTGGGGTTGCGGCTGGGACGCGAGAGAGTGGCGTGCAGTGGTGCGCCGGTGGTTGTGGATTTACGACGGCAGGTGAAGGGTGGTGCTTGCGGTAGTTCGAAGGAGGCAGACCTGGTTTGCACGGTGGTGTTGGTGTTTCGCCATTGACATAAAGCAGAGGAGAGAGAGTGGTAATGGAACTTTGGGGTTTCCTTTGTCGGTGCTTTCCGGCGAAATTTTGAGGGGGTGGCAGAGGAGGAATGCAGGAGGAAGGAGGGAGGAGGGGTGGCAGGGACAAAGGAGGGAGCTGCAATTGATAGAAGGTAGTAAGGAGAGAGAAAGAGGATGGAGAATGTAGTAAACCAGGTAAAAAAAAAAAAAAAAGTAAAAACAAAGATTAACCGGTAAAATGGGTCACTAGTCAACTAGGATCATTTTTGTAAAACGTACCCCAAAGTTGGGACTACTCAGAAATAATTTTTAGTTGGGACTGAAAATGGCGGAACGCCCATAATTAGGACAGTTCCTATCAATTTTTCCTTTATAGAATTACATACTTAGGGATGACAATTGGGTGGGGCGAGTGCATAGGATGGTACCTCCACACCTGCACCCGCATAAAATCCCAATCCCCATCCCCGCCCCACCACTTATTGCGAGGGAAAATTTCAGACCCATCCCCATCCCACCAGGTTCGTATTTATACCCATCATCACCCCTCCACCCGCTTCATACCCGCATCGTACCCACTTCATCTCCACTCCACCACCCGCATGGGTATCCGCACCCACTTCGTACGTACGTCATACCCACATATTTATATTTTTGCAAGATAAAATTATTAATAATATAAGTATATAAATAGAATTTTTAATCATATATATTTGGGACGGGGCAGGCGGGGATGAGATGGGGATAGCATAAAATCCATACCCGCTCCACCACTCATTCCGGGTAGGATTTTAATCCCCATTCCCGCCCTACTTGGGCGGGGATGTGGCGGGTCTCCTACTTGACCCGCCCCCACTGCCATCTCTATACATGCCCCCATATCAACGCATACATTTAGATTACACGTGATGACCTCCAATATTTCATAACTTTAATTGGTATTGAATATTGGGTTCATAATAGATTAATTGTTACATCGTTCATTTTTCACAAAATGGGTCACTTTTTTAGTCAAAAGAGTCATTTTTAAACAAAGAATAATTGTTTACCTTAAATGAATTCCTTGTATATAAGTAAAAGTGACCTATTTAGGACAAAAAGTTACTCATGTATAAAGGGTAACTTTTTGTATTAAATAAATGACACCTATACAAGTTTATAAGTGTCTATATATTTAAGACAAATAGTAATCTGATGCATAAACTCATATCATACAATGGATCGGTCCTTCAAATAGTTGATTCGACACGATAAAGTTTGTAATATCAGTTTCAGATCATAAAGACTATCTATAATTGATTGAAATTAACTACAATATAATTTTCTGAAATCTTTTCTTCAGATAGGTAATACTATGTTTTTTATTTTGTAAAAAGCTAAGCATAAATTAAGGTTTGGTAATCTCATTAGAAATTCTTATAATGCAACAAAGTTGATATTATCACTATTATGGTAAACGGAAACTTAATTAATAGGTAATATAACTTGTAACATTTACTTGATAGATCAATTAATGTATTAGGAGTCCAATTTGTGTGCCAACTTAAAAAGCATAATTACTTCTACTCACAATAAAAAAAAGTCAATATGAGCTTGTAAATTAGTTGGTTAGTGTATTTATATCTCAAAGGAGAGGTTGTGGGTTCGAAGTCTCAACATACACATTTTCATTATTTAATTTGTATCAATTGTTTGAGAGGGGGGAGAACATGTCACTAGTAGAATAAATGCTATTTGCTGCGGTGATATTGCTGCGGTTTTACCTATACGCAGCAATATAACACGCAAAAAAAAAGAAAAAATAGAAATTGACAATATTGCTGCGGTTCCCACCCAAAACCGCAGCAATAGATAATAACGGGACAAATTTTCAAATTTAATCGACTACTTTGACCAGCTATATTGCTGCGGTTGTATAAGGAAACCGCAGCAATACATTAAAATATTAATATTTTAATGTATTGCTGCGGTTTCCATAAATAAACCGCAGCAATATAAAGGCCCAATATTATATAAGGCTATCTAATACAACACCCTCTCACTAAACCCTAAATAAACTGCCACTCTCTCTCCTCTTCCTCTCACGCCGTTTCATCTCCTATCTCTCTCTCTCTTCACTTTCTCCTTCCTCTCTCACCAACACGGACGCTTCATCTCCTTCCCCAACTCCCTCACTCAATTCCTTCTCACCTGAACCCTAATAACTCGCCGGTGACAACCACGACCAACGTTCGTCGCTCGGAAACCATTCTTCGTTGCTCGCAAACCATTCTTCCTCGTTCGCAGAACTTCGTCGTTCGCCGAGCCTTCGTCGTCCGCCGAGTCTTCGTCGTCGTTCGCCGAGTCTTCGTCGTCGTTCGCCGAGTCTTCGTCGTCGTTCGCGGAGTCTCGTCGCGTTCGCGGAGTCTTCGTCGTTGCTCGCAGACCTTCGTCGTTCGCAGACCTTCGACAGACGTTCATCTTCGTCGGCCGTTCGATCTATTTTGTTTTTTTTTGTTTTCGTTTCCTTTTTTTATTCGTTTTAAGCGTTGTAACTTTGTAAGTAGATTTTTGATTTTAGGATTTTTGTTTTGAATTTTTTCGTTTTCAGATGTGGGTAGATTTTTTGTTTTAGTTTTTTCTTTATTTTTTTTTGTTTTTTAGCTTTTTTTTCGTTTTTAAGCGTTGTATTGAGTAGATTTTTGGTTTTAGGATTTTTGTTTTGATTTTTTTCGGTTTCAATGTGTGGGTAGATTTTTTGATTTAGTTTTTTTCTTTATTTTTTTTTATCAGTTATTTATTTCTTCTTAGTGTATTTTTCGTTTTTATTATATTTTTTTGTAATGAATCAGTTAGTTGTTTTTTATTATATTTTTTATTTTTTTATACTATGTTCTAGTGCCCTACCTATTTGTAATAATATATTCAATTTATATTTTTGAATTTTGTATAATATTTTTTTGTCATTAGTTTTAATCAGCAGTGTTTTCTTTTCTTTTAGTCTTGTTGTCTTTTAAATTTGATGACAAAATGAAAAAAAAAAAAAAAAATTTTTTTACTTGTACTACTACCTATTGCTGCGGTTTTTCCACGAAAACCGCAGCAATATGTCTTGTGAATTTGATAAAAAAAAATAATATATTGCTGCGGTTTGGCCTCAAAACCGCAGCAATATTTCTATATATTGCTGCGGTTTAAAACCGCAGCAATATAATTAATACCTATTGCTGCGCCCTCAATTGCTGCGCGCCCTATTCCGCAGCAATAGGGCACTTTTTAACCGCAGCAAGTAGGCTTTTTTCTACTAGTGACAACATAATATTTGTTTGTTTTTAATTTTAGATATGTATATATAGATTTTGTCAATCAAACTATTACCAAATAGGCCAATACCACAAGAATTTTTCAATATCACTTTGTTAATTACATCCTTTTTGGATTAAAAACAAGTGTAGTAACTTATAAATATAGGTGTTGCCGCGTGCACGTCTGTTTGCCAGCTAGTCCATTTCGAATAGTTCATATTTCATCACTCGTTTCTCATCGGAATGAGCTTTTGACCAACTGGTGGAAATACATCGAGCCAATTTTTCATATCCAACTCGAATTATCATGAGTGTGTTGTGAAATATAGTCTTTTGAAGTTGACCCTTTGTGGACAAAGTTTATGAACAAATGGAGTTACTCTTATGAGCAAATGATGTTACTTGTATGAATATGTGTATCAGTGTATGGTTGAGGTTGAGGTGGTGCAGTAGTGGTATTGCTTACCTGTAACACCCCAAAACTTTGGTTCTAAAACTTTATAAAATATTCACTTTTCATTAAAATATCTGACCAAACCTTTAGGGTGTTACCGCCGCATCTATTGTTCAAAATAAATGCAAGGCTAATTATTAGAAATAAATAATTTTACTCACAAACCAAAGTATCAAAATAAACCAAACTAAGTTGTCTACTTTATACCAAAACAAAACTAAACAATCTCAAATGGCAGTACTGTAGTGTTTATTAAACTAGGTGAACTTAAAAACTATAAATTCACTCATTCCTGCAACGTAGTCCCTTTCACCAACCTGCACAATATAAATAGGAAAAGAACAAAGAAAACAAAAACACAAAAATTAGCGAAAGCTAAGTAATTACAACTCCATCCCGTAAAATAATAATAATAATAGTTATATTTTAAAAATAATTTTTTTATAGCATAATACAGACAAATATAACGTAGTATAGACAAGTATAACATAATACAGACAAGTATATAATATGATTAACCATTTCAATTATTCAAGTTTATATGAGTCATACACAACAATTTTATTTATTAGAAGGGAATCGAACGTCAGTAGGCCGGGACTAATCCCAGTAACCACCTACTTCAACATGGGTCGTCACCCAGATAATTAAGAGTAATGGCCAATATCGTTTTGCAGAACGTCCCTAGTGTGCACACCCCTCACTAATCTAATGGGTATCCGCAATGCGCACCAATAGTATTAGGAAGAAGACAATAAAAAGTTGTAACAGAATAAAATCAAGTACTGTTCATCACCTATGGAGGATCCAAATCCACAGGATAATTCCCTCAGATTCCACTTTACGTGATTAATAGATTTTTAAAAGTTGTGACGCATCAAGCATCACATTAACATTAGCAGGAACATCTTCAGTTCAATAACTAATTTTCACAACTTAACCACTTAATATAATTATGATAACCAACGTCCATAATTCATAGTAACCAATATATCCATCATTAGAGCCTCAAAGAGTCACCATATCAACTTATACCGTTCGAAACATCATTAACTCACTAATTTTACCCCTTAAGTTACATTATCAATGTTAATATAATTTCTTAAACATGGTGATTACATATGTACACTACATTCCAAAAGTAATAACAAAACACTTGTGGATACATATGTATTATACGTAGGAATAATAGGTACTATAAATATAATAATAATAATTTTAGTCATAACACATACTAATACTATTTATGCCACATATATACATCTAATATAAACATGAAATCATATAATCACATGTATTACACATAGCACATACAATTCCTAACGGGATTCTAGTTGTTGATGGACATTGTGAATTACCTCGAACGCTTCCCAAGTATAGCAATATCAACTAAAAGTCGCTTTGTACGAAGTTTCCGTCTACAACAAATAATATTACCTAAAGTTAAATATCTGATATAATATCCCGGAAGAATAATTAACCAAAGTTACAAAAAAATAATTAACTAACAAAGTTAAATAATTACGGTTGAAAAGAAAAAAATTTTAAAACCTTTTACTAAAAAAACGTAAGTCACAATTGGAAGGAAATTTTGTATGATGTGAAGCAAGTACAGCATCACGTGGACTTGCTGCACACCTATACACCTTTTCTTTCTTTTTTTTTTTTTTTTTTAAAAGGTTGAATTTCAGAAAATAAGGAACCAAAGTTCCTTCTACTGGGCACACGAGGAACCAAAAGGAAGAGAGGAAAGAAGAAGAAGAAAGGAGAAAAGAGAAGAAGAAGGAAGAAGAAAAGAAAAAGAAGATCAACAGCATCGTACTCCGGCCAACTCAACTCGCCGGAGTCGGGGTTTTTTTTTTCTTTTAAAAAAATATTTTTATTTTCTGGTTGAAACCTTCGAAATACAACAATGGTGGATTTTTAGATCTGAAATTTGGAACTTACCAAAGAGATGAAGAAAGTGAATTACGTGAGAATTTTTTGGTGTTTTGGGGGTATATATATATATGTAAATCTAGGGTTTCACTAAAAGATAAGTATTTACAAAAATCTAATCCTTTTCCAAAACCAACTCAAATTATAATTTCAGAATTTTCTTTTCTCTCTATTTTTCGTTTTGGACGAAAAATCTGATTTACTAAGAAAATCAAATTCCGATTTTTTTTTTCTTTCAAAAGATAAAAATCTGATTTAATTTCAAAATTTTGATTTCGAAATTTCTTTATAAAAATCTGATTTAATACATAAAAACAGTTTCATAAAAAAATCTGATTTATTATGATTTTACTTTATTTTTCAGAATTTTATATATATAAAATCTTATTATAACAAAATTAATTTTATAAAATAGTTATAAAAATTTGGGATATTACATCTACTCTCCCTTAAAAGAAAGTTCGTCCTCGAACTTTAACGTTATCTCTCGCTACTAATATGCAAACAAAAAGTTAGTATCACATTCTACCCCCCTTAAAGAGTTTCGTCCCCGAAACTCAAGCGTACCTGCTGGAAAAGTTCGGGATATCGGTTTTTCATATCATCTTCGGCTTCCCAAGTACCCTTTTCAGAAGTTTGACTTTACCATAACACCTTGACTACTTTTACCGCCTTGTTTCGGTTATTTCTCGTTTTGGTATCAAGGATCTTATTACGAGAGCGTTGCTCAAAGGATAAGGTCTCATCTAGTTCAATGGTTTCAGGTTGAATGATATGGGTAGGATCATGGACATATTTTCGAAGTTGAGACACATGAAAGACGTTATGGACATTAGCTAACTCCATTGGTAAGGCTAATCTATAGGCTACTTCCCCAATTCGTTCCAAGATCTCATATGGTCCAATGTAACGTGGACTCAACTTTCCTTTCCTACCAAATCTCATGACCCCCTTTGTTGGTGACACTTTTAGCAAAGCCTTCTCCCCAACCTCAAATTCCATCTCCCTTCTATTCTGATCTGCGTAAGCCTTTTGTCTATCTTGAGCTGCCCTCATGTGCTCCTGAATAAGCCTAACTTGTTTCGTTGTTTCTTCAATCATCTCAGGCCCTAAAGTCATCGTCTCACTTATGTCACTCCAACACAAAGGACTCCTACATTTTCGCCCATACAATGCTTCATATGGTGCCATCTTTATGCTTGAGTGATAACTGTTGTTATACGAAAACTCTATAGTTGGCAAATAATCATCCCAAGATCCTCCAAAGTCTATCACACATGCTCTCAACATATCCTCCAATGTTTGAATTGTTCTCTCTGTCTGTCCATCTGTTGCAGGGTGGAAAGCTGTACTAAATTTGAGCAATGTCCCAAAGGCTTGTTGTAACCTCTCCCAAAACTTGGACAAAAATCTCGAGTCTCTATCTGAAACGATATCCTTTGGTACTCCATGCAGTCTAACAACCTCTCGCACATATGCACTAGCCAACTGTTGCATACTCCATGTATCCTTCATTGCTATAAATCTGGCCGACTTTGTCAATCGATCCATATAACCCATATGGCATTCTTAGCTGACTTAGTAAGTGGTAATCCCATCACAAAATCCATTGAAATAGACTCCCATTTCCAACTCGGCACTTCTAAAGGTTGCATCATTCCACCAGGTCTCATATGCTGAATCTTCACTTTCTGACACGTCAAACACTTTGCAACAAACTCTGCCACTTCACGTTTCATTTTTTCCACCAAAAATGCTGCTTCAAATCCTTATAGAGTTTATCTCCTCCAGGATGCACAGAATATGGCGTATTATGAGCTTCTTCCAAAATCTTTCTTTTTAACTCCTCATCCTTAGGCCACACCATCTTCCCTTGTACTTCACAACACCATTCTCATCAATGTCAAACTCGATGACAACTCCATCTTCTTTCATTTTCTTTATCTTCACCATCCACTCATCACTACTTTGCTTCTCTCGAATCTCATCGAATAAGGTGGGTTGCACACATAGTGCATTCAATTGAGCTTCCACTTGCCCTTGCTCCATGACTTCTAAACTCATGCTCCTGAAATCTTCACACAATCTCTCAGATAACACCATCATGTTCATCGAATGACTAGTCTTCTACTCAATGCATCAGCAACTTTATTCGCTTTACCCTCATGATACAATATCTCAAATCATAATCCTTAATAAGTTCAAGCCATCTCCTCTGTCTCATGTTCAACTCCTTCTGAGTAAATATATACTTCAGACTTTTATGATCAGTGAAAATCTTACATGACACACCATACAAATAATGCTCCAAATCTTCAATGCGAATACTACAGCAGCTAATCTAAATCATGAGTAGGGTAATTCTGTTCATAAGGCTTAAGTTGTCTCGAAGCATATGCTACCACCTTACCATGTTGCATCAATACACATCCTAACCCATTCTTAGAAGCGTCACTATACACCTCAAAACCTTCTAATCCAGATGGTAAGTCAAAACTGGTGCTGAAGTAAGTCTTTGCTTCAATTCCTGAAAAGCTTTCTCACACCTCTCATCCCACTGAAATCGAGTTGTTTTCTTCATCAAATTTGTCAAAGGTTGAGCTACTTTTGAGAAATCTTGCACAAACCTCCTATAGTAGCCAGCAAGTCCTAAGAAACTTCTAATCTCAGTCACATTACTAGGTCTCACCCATTCTGTTACTGCTTGTATCTTTGATGGATCTACAGCAACACCTTCCTTCGAAATCACATGACCTAAAAATGCAACTTTCTCAAGCCAAAACTCACATTTTGATAACTTAGCATAAACCTTTTCTCTCGAAGTATCTCCAAAACTTTCCTTAAATGACCTTCATGCTCTTCTTTGTCCTTCGAATACACCAATATATCATCTATGAACACCACCACAAATCTATCTAAATACGGCTGAAATGTTTATTCATAAGATCCATAAATGCTGCAGGTGCATTAGTAAGTCCAAATGGCATCACTGTGAACTCATAATGCCCATACCTCGTACGAAAGCTGTTTTGGTATATCTTCCTCCGAAATTCTCAATTGGTGATACCCAGACCTCAAATCAATCTTAGAGAAAATTCCAGCACCCTTAAGTTGATCAAATAAATCCTCAATCCTAGGCAATGGGTACTTATTCTTTATTGTGACATTATTCAACTCTCTGTAATCAATACACAACCTCAAGGTTCCATCCTTCTTTCGAACAAATAACACTGGTGCTCCCCAAGGTGAAACACTTGGCCTAATGTACCCTTTCTCCAATAATTCCTCCAATTGCACTTTCAACTCTTGCATCTCTGCAGGTGCCATCCTATATGGTGCCTTAGAAATAGCTCCAGTTCCAGGCACTAGGTCAATCTTAAAATCCATTTCTCTCACTGGCGGCATCCCTGGAATTTCTTCTGGAAAAACATCTTGGAACTCACTCACCACAGGTATTTGAGATATCTCTCCATCCTCCACACTCACATCCTTCACATGGCACAAATATATGGGTAGCCCTTCCTAATATAGGTTTTGAATGACATGGCTGACACAATACTGACTCCAGGTTTAGAAACAATTCCTTGATAGGATATTCTATTTCCCTTTGGCCCCTAAGAGACACCTTTTGAGTATGACACTCTATCCTAGCTCTATACTTAGCAAGCCAATCCATTCCCAATATTACATCAAAGTCGGGTAGGTCAAACTGAATAAGATCAGCGGCAAATCAGATCCTAATATGGTAATGGGTATGTCTTGGTATAGAGAACTACAAGGAACTACTTCTCCTGAAGGTATTGTAATGAAAGTTTGACACAAGATTGAGGGTTTTAGACCTAACTTTTCAACAAATGAACTAGCTATGAAAGAATGAGACGCCCCAGAATCAAAAAGCAAGTAAGCAGGGTTAGAGTTTACGAGGAAAGTACCCGTCACAACATTGGCGTTGGTGTCTGCTTCATTCTGGTTCATAACATAGATTCTTCCATTGTTGCCTCGAGCACCATTTCCATTGCCGTTCTGATTGTTGTTTCCTCCATTTGCTCGATTGTTATTCTGACCATTATGCTGAGTATTGTTCCCCCTTGAGCATTCGAAGTCTGACCCTGGGAGTTGTTTTGTTGTAGGGACGGTTATTGTTATTCTGGTTCTGATTAGGCCCTGACCATTCCTATTTCCCCCATTGTTTCCATTTTGTCCATTATTCTGACGCTTGGGACACTGATTAGCCTTATGCCTTTCTCTCCACAAGCATAACAAGTTATTGGGTCTCCTTGACAGGTAAATCCTGGGTGGCTTTTGTTACACTTTCTACAAGTAGGGTTCTGGGTACGGGATCCTTGCTGGTTTGATCTCCCCTGACCTTGGTAGTTGCTACGATTCCCTTGATAATTACCACCACCATTAGTGTGATTATTGCCCCATTATTATTGTTACCCCATATCGAGGTTTCTTGTCATTTCCATGGTCATTTTGGTTGTAGGTGGGTCTTTTCTCTTATTCCTCCCCATAACTTCCTCTTCACGCCTCAAAATCCTCTCAATATTAGAAGCCTTAGCATAAGCTCCTGAAAAGTTGCAGAAGTTGCTCCCCCAAGTCTGGTCTGAATTCTAAATGCTAAACCATCCTCAAACTTTTGAGCCTTAGCTCTCTCATCTGGCACAACATTAGGGCAAAATCTAGCTAACTCATTGAACTTTTGGGCATACTCTTGCACAGACATAGTACCTCCCTGGTTAAATCTAGTGAACTCATTGTATTTCTGCCTCCTAATATGTTCAGGGAAAAATCTATCCTTAATAGCAACCTTAAAAGCATTCCAATTAAAGTTTTCCTGAGCTCTAACAATAGGTCCTTGACTCTCCCACCAAGTGTCTGCATCCTCCCTCAAATAAAAGGTAGCTTGGTCTACTTTTTGAGCTTCAGGTGTCCCAGTAGCAGTGAATAACTTATCAAAGTCTCTTAGCCAGTTCTCTAAGAGTAAGGGGTCTTCCTTTCCTACAAAGATTGGAGGTTTAAGGGTTGCTAACTTCTTTGCCATAGCAGCTTGTGGGTCCTCTCCACCATTATTCCTAATTGGTTTTGTAACACTAAACCCATACGTTGCGAAAGTTGTTCAAGAGATCTCAATCTCTCAAGCATTGTTCAGGGGTTTCAGCCATTTGTTCAAAAGTCCTCCTACGAGATCTAGTGTATACTTGATAGGTTTGCATACAATTCCTGCACATTAGCATTGGTATTACTACATCTATTCACCCATACATGGTCTTGCACATCGTTTTATTTACTCAATACAAACTTTCATCATAAGAAAATTACATGACTCAACCAAACTATATTTCATCATAACATTTCAAGACAACCTTTGCATGCTTCCAAATAGAATCAATTTGACAAGTAAGCAATAACTATAACATGAACTTCAACTCTACTCAACTCAAATATGTCAAGTAATAAAATTCCTAATAAAACACATATATAAGGAACTTAGAGAATTTCCAATACTACTAAGAACTTAGTAACAGACCTTTATTAAAATATAAATTTCTAAATCCTATGGTTAAACGGTCAACATTTTCTTGTAGTTACAACATCTAAACATACAAGAACGAAAAGAAACAATTAATAAGCACCTGAAATAAGTGCTTTCACATTAAGGCACATAAACCCTTTTCGATCCTCATCTCACAATTTATTTTAATGTTTATTAATACCTATATTATTTAACCTTAGACTCTAATTATTTAACACATTTTATTAACTCCTAATTTATATTAATTATAACCTAAGCTCTGATACCAATTTGTAACACCCCAAAACTTTGGTTCTAAAACTTTATAAAATATTCACTTTTCATTAAAATATCTGACCAAACCTTTAGGGTGTTACCGCGCATCTATTGTTCAAAATAAATGCAAGGCTAATTATTAGAAATAAAATTTATACTCACAAACCAAAGTATCAAAATAAACCAAACTAAGTTGTCTACTTTATACCAAAACAAAACTAAACAATCTCAAATGGCAGTACTGTAGTGTTTTTAAACTAGGTGAACTTAAAAACTATAAATTCACTCATTCCTGCAACGTAGTCCCTTTCACCAACCTGCACAATATAAATAGGAAAGGGCAAAGAAAAACAAAAACACAAAAATTAGCGAAAGCTAAGTAATTACAACTCCATCCCGTAAAATAATAATAATAATAGTTATATTTTAAAAATAATTTTTTTATAGCATAATACAGACAAATATAACGTAGTATAGACAAGTATAACATAATAAGACAAGTATATATATGATTAACCATTATTATTCAAGTTTATATGAGTCATACACAACAATTTTATTTATTAGAAGGGAATCGAACGTCAGTAGGCCGGGACTAATCCCAGTAACCACCTACTTCAACATGGGTCGTCACCCAGATAATTAAGAGTAATGGCCAATATCGTTTTGCAGAACGTCCCTAGTGTGCACACCCCTCACTAATCTAATGGGTATCCGCAATGCGCACCAATAGTATTAGGAGGAAGACAATAAAAAGTTGTAACAGAATAAAATCAAGTACTGTTCATCACCTATGGAGGATCCAAATCCACAGGATAATTCCCTCAATTTCCACTTTACGTGATTAATAGATTTTTAAAAGTTGTGACACATCAAGCATCACATTAACATTAGCAGGAACATCTTCAGTTCAATAAATAATTTTCACAACTTAACCACTTAATATAATTATGATAACCAACGTCCATAATTCATAGTAACCAATATATCCATCATTAGAGCCTCAAAGAGTCACCATATCAACTTATACCGTTCGAAACATCATTAACTCACTAATTTTACCCTTAAGTTACATTACCAATGTTAATATAATTTCTTAAACATGGTGATTACATATGTACACTACATTCCAAAAGTAATAACAAAACACTTGTGGATACATATGTATTATACGTAGGAATAATAGGTACTATAAATATAATAATAATAATTTTAGTCATAACACATACTAATACTATTTATGCCACATATATACATCTAATATAAACATGAAATCATATAATCACATGTATTACACATAGTAGCACATACAATTCCTAACGGGATTCTAGTTGTTGATGGACATTGTGAATTACCTCGAACGCTTCCCAAGTATAGCGATATCAACTAAAAGTCGCTTTCTACGAAGTTTCCGTCTACAACAAATAATATTACCTAAAGTTAGATATCTGATATAATATCCCGGAAGAATAATTAACCAAAGTTACAAAATAAATAATTAACTAACAAAGTTAAATAATTACGGTTGAAAAAGAAAAAAAATTTAAAACCTTTTACTAAAAAAACGTAAGTCACAATTGGAAGGAAATTTTGTATGATGTGAAGCAAGTACAGCATCACGTGGACTTGCTGCACACCTATACACCTTTTCTTTCTTTTTTTTTTTTTTTTTTTTTAAAGGTTGAATTTCAGAAAATAAGGAACTAAAGTTCCTTCTACTGTGCACACGAGGAACCAAAAGGAAGAGAGGAAAGAAGAAGAAGAAAGGAGAAAAGAGAAGAAGAAGGAAGAAGAAAAGAAAAAGAAGATCAACAGCATCGTACTCCGGCCAACTCAACTCGCCGGAGTCGGGGTTTTTTTTTCTTTTAAAAAAATATTTTTATTTTCTGGTTGAAACCTTCGAAATACAACAATGGTGGATTTTTAGATCTGAAATTTGGAACTTACCAAAGAGATGAAGAAAGTGAATTACGTGAGAATTTTTTGGTGTTTTGGGGTATATATATATATGTAAATCTAGGGTTTCACTAAAAGATAAGTATTTACAAAAATCTAATCCTTTTCCAAAACCAACTCAAATTATAATTTCAGAATTTTCTTTTCTCTCTATTTTTCGTTTTGGACGAAAAATCTGATTTACTAAGAAAATCAAATTCCGATTTTTTTTTTCTTCAAAAGATAAAAATCTGATTTAATTTCAAAATTTTGATTTCGAAATTTCTTTATAAAAATCTGATTTAATACATAAAAACAGTTTCATAAAAAAATGTGATTTATTATGATTTTACTTTATTTTTCAGAATTTTATATATATAAAATCTTATTATAACAAAATTAATTTTATAAAATAGTTATAAAAATTTGGGATATTACATTACCACCTCATATTCTTGAGGTTTAGGGATCAAATCTCATGGGACTCATTGGAGGATTTCTTCTTATCCCCACTCAAGTGATTACCTTTCATCTTACCTTAAAAAAAAATTTTGTGGTTACTCTTAAAGAAATGTGGTTACATATATAGCAAATGGGAATACTAATCAGTTTACTTTTATGTTCGAATGAGGTTACTCGTACAAAGAATTGGGGTTAATTTTGTAAATAATTGGGGTGACTCATATAATTAAATTGGGTTGTCTTATAATTTAACGAGGTTCTCATGTGAACGAATGAGGTTACTCGTATAAATAAATAAGGTTACTTTTGTGAATAATTAGGGTTTACTCATATGATTAAGTAGGGTTATCATATGATTAAGTGACGTTACTTGTGTGAATATTTGGGGTTACTCGTATGATTAAATAACATCTCCGTATGATTAAATAAGGTTACTCTTACGAAGAAACGAGGTTACTTTTATGAGCGCTAAAAGTTAAGACCTTCTAAAATTGGGACCTACATAAGTTAATCATTAGTTTAAACCTTTTAAAAATCATCACCCAAAATTGAGATCTCTATTGTCACTTTTTCCTTTTTTGTTTATGACGGGAAGCCGGTAAGCTGCATTGGTAAAGGAAAGACGCATTCCTTTGCAAAATACAAGAGCCAACATACAAAAGTAATCGAAAACGACCCAAATATTCCTCGGATCATGTAAGATGAGACGTAAGATGAGATGCGTACATGTTACTACTCTAAAGTCATTTTCTCAACTCTTTTATCATCTACTTTATTATATAAGCTGATGCCAACATGACTCTAATTTTTTTACCACCTTACCTTAAAACTTGGTGCAGTATAGAGTCAATTTAGTGCCAAATTGTAACTTGATACCAACTTAAATCTATATAATATGTTGAAGTATAGATATTAGGTTGTTAGAGTATAGATATTCTTGTTAGGTTGTTAGTTGTAATTCTAGCATTAATTTTGTTACCTATTATTGTAATTAGTGTAATTAGTATAAATAGTTAGATGTTATAATATTCTTGCTCACCTTTATATAATAATAAAAATGTAGCTTTACATTTTCTCTATCTTCTCTCCTCTACTGTTCTTCAACCTCTTGCTCATCAATGGCTTCATCTTATTCTTCTTATGATTTTCAACCTCCCTAAACACGAATTCTAACATGGTATCAGAGCAGGATTTGAATCCTAGCTTCATAATTTCTTCCGCAAGTTTTTTTTGAGATATCTATTAGAATTCGTCCCCTGAAATTCGTCGTTCAAACTTCGTGAATTTTCTACTTCAATATCTCACGAATTCATTGTTCACTCAACTTCATCAATTCAATTTGAGTTGAATGTCATTTCCGAAATATTTTCTGACCTAGAAATTCATTTTTCCCTAAAATTTTTAGGGTTCTTTTGCGATGTTTGTTCATTCGCGAACCTACAAATCACCATGTCTCTCCCATTCTTTCTGCTAATTCGTTTTTCTTTCTAATTACTTTCATCATAATCAGCGTCGAATCTATTTTCAGATTCATCAAATTCATTCTTCTTGATCTCTTCGCTCAGATCTTTCAAGATTCTGTATATTTTTCCTCTGGTACTGATCGAAGGTTTCGAATTTCCACCAGTAATGGGGAATTTCGTTTTGATGGTGATTTAATTTGTTCTTGATGTTTTTTTGCTCACGAATATTCGCTGCTATGTTTTCTTCGAATTATGGAATCCTTCTCTTATTCGAAGCATTGAAGATTTGGTTCTTGTTTTCGGTTCAAGATTTGATCGAATTCCATGAATGACAACTCTTTGCCTCAATATTAGCTGCAGATCTTAGCCTTCGTCCTTGCATTTGAGAATAGTTTGAATTGATTCGTTGCAGCAAATGTTTGTGGTTCCGACTTCTGATTTTGGTGCTTTCGCTAGTCAACTTTCCTTCATTGGCTTCCTGGTTTGGTTTTCTTTAATCCACACCCGTAGTTTGTACTGATAATTTTGTTGTTGCACTTATGAAATTGTCTTTGAGATGAATTCCGGTGGTTAATTCAAGTAATGTTTTTGGGTTATTGTTAAGTTTGTGGCTTGGTTGTAAATCAAATTGTATTCAGTATTTTTTGGGTTGGTTGTGCTGGGTTCTTACTGTATTTCTGTTGCTTGGTTGTGGCTGGTAATCTCACTCTCTTGCAAGGCTTTCTGATCATTGTGGCTATGCTATTGAATGGGGCTTGATTCATGGGATGAACAATTAATGGGCATTTATAATGCATGGATGGATTACTGTTGTATTTGTCGTGAACTTCAAGTGTTTAGGTGCTTATGATTTTGAGTTTGTTGAACTTGCACCTGATAATAACATAATGTTGCATCAGTACCACCATGAGGTGTTGGATTGGTATAAAGATTTATGGTCCTACAATGTATTACCTCATCCATCTTCTCCATTTCTTTTTCTTTCACAAATTACATTTTTTCTTGTGACCCATACAAATTCTTTCCTTAGAGATCATTTTTTTTTTCTTCTTTCTTTTTTCTGCCCATAGAGGCATGTTTTGTGACCCATAGTTGGTCAATTTAGCCCATAGAGGCTTCTTTCTAAGACCCATAGTTGGTCATTTTACCCTTAGTGGCTTGTTTGCCCATAGAGGTTTGTTGCCCATAGTGGCTTGTTATGCCCATAGTGGCTTAATTTGCCCATAGTTGGCTTTGTTATGTCCATAGTGGCTTGTTTTGATGCCATACTGGCTTGTTTGATGCCCATAGAGGCTTATTTTGACACACATAAATGTGGTTCTTTCAAAACCCATAGTGGTCCACACTTTTTTTTTTTTGTTTCTTTCTTTCTATCTCCCTTCCATATTCACTCTTACTTCTTTTCCTATCATTTCCATCTTCATTCCTTTTATTTTTTTTCATCTTCTCTTCTTCCATTTTCTTGGTTCTACAAACATCTTATATTGGAGTTATGGTGTATATGGTTTTGATTGGTGGTTGCTTCAGAGGACAAGAAGTTGCAAAGTATATTGGATTTCTTTTTTCAAAAAGTTCGATGCATTGTGGTATTTCCTGTTGGTATATTACTACCTAGTGGTATATGGTGCAGCACCTGAAGCCATATTACAACAACAAATAAAGTTCCTATTCTACTTATTCATTCTAGCAGATGACTGCAAGTTACCAAACCCACAAGTGAAGGTTCCTTTTTCAATTGCATACAGCAACTACATCTGGTTGTCCAGTTTGAAGTTCACTTTGAAAGTTCAAATTGAAAATGGTTGTTCAACCATTTCCAGTTTGCGGGGGATGTTGAAGTATAGATATTAGGTTGTTAGAGTATAGATATTCTTGTTAGGTTGTTAGTTGTAATTCTAGCATTAATTTTGTTACCTATTGTAATTAATGTAATTAGTATAAATAGTTAGATGTTATAATATTCTTGCTCACCTTAACATAATAATAAAAATGTATCTTTACATTTTCTCTATCTTCTCTCCTCTACAGTTCTTCAACCTCTTGCTCATCAATAGCTTCATCTTATTCTTCTTATGATTTTCAACCTCCCTAAACACGAATTCTAACATAATACGAGCTTGATTTTATTCAATATCAACTTACTTCTCCAAATATGCCCATATTTGACGCAGGCCTCAGAGATTCCAACAAATTGTCACCAATACTAAATTTAGGATCCCCAAATTAGAATTAGCTCAAATGGTGTAAGTATAAATTGGGATCTCCTTCACTCCTAGCTTGCTGGGATTCTCCTTGCAAAAAAAAAAAAAAAAAAAAAAAAAAAAGAACTCCAAATAATGAATACTACTGCGGTACTGCCTGTATCGCCTGTATCATACACTCCGGCGAAAAAAGTAGACCTGCATTTCATTTACTTACTGTATCCATGTCGACATTTTGATAGATCAAAATTTCTACTTTTTGAACTTCTACTACTCATTTTACTTTTACGTCCAGACGAACACTTAATTGTGCAATCAACCCAAGGTCCCAAGATGATTTACCCCTCAATCTCTTGCTGTACACATTTGATTCAAAATTTGGATGGCGTTGAAGAGCGCTTCCATGGTGCTCAGTGCTCACTAATAGCCTTTTTCAAGGACACTCAATTTGAGTCTTGAGATCAGTTTCATCTATTTCCTGGAACTCCTTTTGCCACTAAATGGACTGCCTCCAGTTGATCGACCCGAACTGGGATATAATGACATCGTCTTTTTCGACACTATTGACTTACCATGGCGCAGTCACATCATATCATGCGAACCAAATACAATTCATAATACTGATGAAGTGATATTTGACGTCAAAAGCTCAAGCTGATCACATTGCATAGTACTGATGAAGCTACATCTGATGTGAAAAATTGTCCAAGCTGTTTATATCAGTTTCACATTCTGTCCGAAAAGAAATACAACAGCCAAAAATCATTGATGTAAGCAAGATAAGGATCAAAGCTGGAGGAAACCACCAACGTTAACCACATATCTGTTGCTTTTTCCTCATTATCCTCAGAAGATAATGTAGATGATGTAATGTTGATCCATCATTATTCTCTTCCATCCTCTCGTTCATCTCCTTTGAATAAGTACTACAAATATGTTTCACCAAATAACTAATTACCATGTATGGATTTAAGAAATTCTGGACTGGTAATAATACGGATGTTACAGCATTTATTCACCACAGTTTCAGGCCCCTTCGAAATTACCCATCATACTGCTGAAATCCACAAGTGGTCACTCTCATTTTGTTTGGAATACTCTATTGAACCACAAATCGTTGTAGATTTCTCTTCCTCCTGAATAAAACTCCAGCAGGGAAGGTCGCTGTTGATGATGCCATACAATTCTTCAAACTATGGAACGATGGATATGCACGTTTTAAAGATCTGTATGGTGTTCAACTAACCACCTCGATGTCCCCTTTCTCCTCCAACAACCTAGCAAAACATAAGCCACTCGATTAGGCTAGTATCTTATAACACAGACAAAAGCATCATAATCATGAGCAAATTAAAATTGCTTAAAATTTTTCAGAAAGGATATTACCACAATTCAGACAAAGGGATAAGAATGAGACATTCTGTTGGGTAAATACGTAACTAAACTTCTAATTACACAACTAAAAGGTTTGGCTTTCCCTTCTCATTATCCATCTTGATGCATCATGATGCCATGGCTTAATTACAATAATAAGCATGTTTACTGCAAAAAAGGTCCCTTGACTTAAAAAACAGATCTAGAGATGCCAGCATATAATTACAATAATAACAAGCATATGTAAAATAAAAAGGAGACTCATTTTATACGCCTGAACAACAGAGGTGCCAGCACAGACATACACACAGGAACACTACACACACATGAACCAACCTTAAGGAATTTGTCACCAATACGAGATTTACTTTGCCTCACACTTGTATATATCACACTAGTTGCTGACAAGAATGATTACATTATGGTGATATTACCATTCTGAAACCTCTTGTTAGCCTCTTAGCTTAAAGAAAGACTCCCTGAAAGGATTTGTTTGTTGCAAAGATTTCTTTGAACTGATATGTCCTCATGTTTCAATTCATCCATATCCATACTTCCATAGATATCAAAGTAATTGGAGAAATAGGGGACCTCTGCACATTTCTTCACTATCTACTGCCGAAGATAACAAGGAACAAATCTCTGTCTGTGCACCACCACGGATACTCCATCCGCGAATGATATAGCTTGCCAGCCGCTTTGACTGCAACAGCTCAAGCTGGTCAGCTAACAACTTGTCCAGATAGGAGAAAAAGAACACCCAAAAGTCTTTGCATGCTTGCGTGGGCTTAACAAAAAGGATCAATCAAGGTGGGGCAACCATCAAAGATCACCTCAAATACCCTTTTTTGCAAGATATCATTAGAGGATAATGCTAATTATATATACCAATTATCCATCACTTCTTCCCATTTCCATCCTCTTGTTTCTCAATTGCACATTAAATCGCTACCAACACTATCTCATTTCATTGGGTGGCAAAAAAGAACAATATTATTCGAAATTCCAATCCTCCAAAAATGTTGAGCCACTCCCCACCAAAATTTAATTTATTATTCTGTACCAGCTGTAATGGGACCTTTGGGCAATTCTCCCCGGCTCGACGAAAACACTAGTTGATGGGGTCTATTTGGAATGAAACTCACGAGGTCCCCGCTGAATTCAAAATCTGGAGTCATCAACATAAATCCTCAAATATACTTGGTGTTTAAGCAACCACCTCTGCCCTTCCTCCCACAATCTGGTAAAAACAGAAACAACTCAATTAGAATGGTCATCTCATTACAACCCCAACAAAGGTATCTTATTAATAGTAAGCATTTAGCACATAGAGAACAAAAGAAAAAAAAAATATCACGATTGTGTCTTTTATTCCCAAGTGAAAAAAGATATGTCAACAACAAAAACAGCACACACATACATGACATCAAAATTTCGTCACACAAAATTGTAAAGGAACTCAAAACTATTATATTTGCAGCAGACCAACCGAAAGAGTTTGTTTCCTCCACCAAAAGGTGAAAGCATGGGATGTCAGCAGGTGAGATGGATCAGAGTTTAGCACAATGCTCTCAGATTTCGCTGTATATAAATCAGCAGAGATATATAATACTCTCATATTCAACATATGTAACCATTAAATCAACATATTAGGACTTGAAACATAAATCTTATCATAAGAGAAAAAATAAAATGTTACCAGATTCATGCATGATTTGTAAACCAAAGATACATGGATTATCATGTCATGCTACGAAGTAGCCACCTTTAGTATGACATTATGACTAGGTCATAGTTCATCTCTGAGAATAACACCCGAATCAATGACCGGAAAAGAGGTATTGCACATATAGAAAGAAATAAAGTCCCTTATCTTAATACGAAAAGTACCATATCAAGAGACAAGAGATGATGAGTTATAGCAATCCAAATTCCAAACAATGCAAGAACTGAAAAAAAAAGTTCATATCATTAACTTGTTCTATGCTTGACATTAGATCATCCAGACAATATTCTTGAGTCCTCAGAATGTACTATAATCCTAACTCTTCTCTTAAATTATTGATCTTGTGTTCATGTAATGTGTAATCTAGGGCCCTAGTAATGCGACTTCCATTCATAGTACAGCTCATTATATGAATATAATTATGTCAATTGCAACTTTAAAAAGTTAGGTGTAAAACTCGAGCTTGTCGAATTCATCTAATGAGTACTAGCTCAAAGACATCAATGTACATTTCGATAATTCATAGCAATTAGAGAAGCAATGCACATATTGCTAAAAATTGAAGCATATAGAAGATGAAACATGAAAAGGTAGATCACAAATTCCCACTTCTACCACTACCAGGCACAAACATCATGTTGTGGAACATCAAATACTTAAGAGCACAACATTCTTTCAAGTATGCTTAGACCTTATTATTTTAGACATATTTTCAGTTTAGTTCAGTTACTCTCTACATCACAGTTTCTCTCCGTCTAAAAGACATGGTCTTAGTAATATTCACAAAACAAACAACCAACACATATACCAAGTACATTCTCATGTTGGCACATTAAAAGATGTGGAGAAGTGCTTCAAATACTTACAAATACGTCCAATCTAAATCCTCTATCCAGCACATTTGCATGAACTCCCATTGTTTTCCATAAACCCTGCATTTGAAGAACAAAAAAAAATCACATTTATCAATTAGATCAAACAACAAACAAATAAACATAATAGTGTAGAACACACAAAAAATGGAAAACACTAACTAATATTATAAGAAATTACTTTTAATTTTTGAAAAAAATAATAAATATTTTTTTTTTATATATTATGAAATATATTATGACTACATACATGCCATATCACAAAAGGTTTCGTGTAGAAACAGAGATGCAGATAAGAGGGGATACGTGGCCAAAATTCCGCAAACTAATGACTAATCCCTAACGAACGGCGCCGTATAAGACGGCCAATAACGGCAAACACCAATACGACAAATCACCGCACACAAAACGACAATTCACTCCACATTGTCCAAGGTACACATTATAAGAAAGAAGAATAATAATCCTGTACAATCGAGAAAAACAATAACAAATGAACAAAAAAAAAAAAAAAACTCACCCATTATTCATACTTGGTTGATAGAGAATTGAGTTCAATCCAAACTTGGAAATTTAATTTCTCATTAATGGCCAACCACAGGATCAAAACCAATTTATCATCATCATCTAAGTATAATATATTGTTCCTTGCATCATATTCGCTACATCATTACATGTATATTCGACGTTTCATATTAATTGCAACATAGAGGATGCACAATTTTTAAAGAACGGAGGAAGTATACTATAGAACTTTTTATATTCCTATAACTTTGTTCTTTGTCATTTCATCATCTTCACCAATCACATCATCATCCAAATAAAACTGAACATTATTGCCAATGATTTCCGTTGTGAATGAGGTAAATATGGCTGGAATTACGACAACAATTATGACAATTTCTTCCAACACCATTAGATTTCGCGTAACATATCGGATACGCCATCACCGGTGGCACGAATCTCGGCGAAGATCCTGCAGCTGAGAATGAAGATGACGGCGACAAAGATTTCGGCGACAATGATTTTAGCGATTGTGGAGGTGAGAGACTCGTTGGTGTTTTCGATGATCGTAATGGCATAAGGAATGCTCTTACTTTCATGGAAGATGATGAATCTACACGATCGTATTCTTCGATTAAATTAGCGAGATCTTCCTCAGATTTGATTGTAATTAAAGCGTCGAGATCTTCAGTTGGTAGTTGACATTTTAGAGACACTGATGTACCGCATACTTCTCCCATTTTTACCATCAATTCTGTAGAATCACACACAAAATAAAATATATGTTTAGTTTATGACAATCCAACAAAAGAAATCATACTTTCTCCGTTTAATATTACTCGATATCCTTTTCAATTCACAAACTTTTCGACAATTATTTTTTATAAAAAAAAAGTAGAGAGGAAAAAAAACTATATGAATCAGATAATGTGAAATTTCCCATAACGAAAAGTGTTAATAAATATTAACTTAATTTTTTTTGAAATAAAATTATTATACTTCCTCCTTTCCTATTTGTTTTTTTTAATTAGAAAAGTCAGTGGAAGAACAAATAGAAACGGAGGGAGTATATTAAAAGTATATGAAGTATGTGAAATTTGTGATACGAATAGAGAAGGAGAACGGACCGGAGAAAGAGATGTGGCGATGGAGAGCGAGGACACGAGTATGGCCGCCATGGTAGCGGAGTTTACCGTCGGGATGACGGGGGATGATTTTGCCGCCATAACTACAAAGGAATTTGATGGTGTTATTTGTGGATTTAATGGAAGAGGATGGTTGAAGTGAAGGTATCACCATAATGAAAATTGAAATGCAGTTTTTTTGTTCAAGTAAATTTATGTGTGGTTTTTTTTTGGAAGGAGTTGAATGACAGAATTAAGATTAGGAAGAAGGAAGAGGAGAAGTGGAGGGAGAAGTTATATTTTCAAGCCTAAAGGAGGTTTCAATGAGGAGTTATTTATAGGGCGGGTTTAGAAGGGTGGAATTAATAGGAAAAAATACGGTTAAGGTAGAATGTAGAAAGACCAAGTGACGTCAGTTTTTACTCGCTGAGATTTTCTTTGTAGTGAAAACTGAAAACTTGGAAACTGAAAAGGATAACCCAAAAGGCGGGCCCACGCTCATACTACTCAAAAGAAATAAAAGGGCCCATGAACCTCATCAGCATTCAGCACAACGAGTCTACACATAGTACACAACTAGCCTTCTTTGCACGTCATGTGTGCATGAATTATTTTGACGATTATTATTAAATTTCATTTAAATGTAATTTTGAAGTATGTAATTTACAATCATTATCAATATCAATTAAATATCATGTGGTGTAAATACAAAATATAAAAATTACTTGATGAAAAAGTTATTTTCTTGATATTTTTATTACTTGGTAATGGATGTTGGGTATTGTTATTGCATTTTCAAAGTTCATGTAAAATTAAAATTATATATCTTTGGTTTTGTAATTGATTTGAAAACTGTTTTAGTTATGTTGATTTATTCTTCAATCATAAATTTTTTATTTCACTACACATATTTTTATGAAAGTTTATTTTAACTACTTTGAACTTCTTTTATAAAAAAAACTAATATGAACCCGGTGCACACTAATTAGTGTGCACCCGATCCATATCACGTGAGTTTATGATTGTGTATATTGATATGATATAGTGTATGTTAAAATGATATAGTGTATATTAAAATGATATAGTGTATGTTAAAGTGATATAGTGTATGTTAAAGTGATATAGTGTATGTTATAATGATATAGTGTGTGTTAAAATGATATAGTGTATGTTACAATGATATAGTGTATGTTAAAGTGATAGTGTATGTTAAAGTGATTTAGTGTGTGTTAAAATGATATAGTGTATGTTACAATGATATAGTATATGTTAAAGTGATATAGTGTATGTTAAAGTGATATAGGGTGTGTTAAAATGATTTTACAACAATCAGTACAACTGACCAAACCTCCTTTTCCGCCATTTTTGTTGTCAGATATCAGTTGAAGAACTTCGCTCGCATCTTTCAAACTTGACGCTCGACTAATCAACTCATTGTGTCCAACACTAACTTCTCTCCTTCTTCATCATCTGCGACGTCGTTTCGAGTTTCGCTAGCAGAAGCTCGGACAGAAACGAAAATGGCGGAAGAATTCCAAAAAGCGAGAGAAGAAGAAGGTTCGATATTGTTCCGAAGAAGCAGAAGAAACATGCTTTTATGGTGAGAATTGCATGGAGGAGAGAGAAAAGGACAGTAAGAATGAGAGAGAAGAAATGGAGTTTGCAAGTTTAGTGCCATGGTTAATGGAAGCGAAGAATCTTCACTTTCTCTCTCCTTTGTATGTCAGTTTTGAGTATGAGGGATGAAGAAAGAAAGGATGAAGATTGAGCGCGGGTCACGTGCCTGGGCCTGGTCCACACTATTTTTAGTGTGAACCGGGTCCACGCAAGTCGGATTGCTTCTTTTAATATACATATTTTAAATTAGGAAGGGCTATAATTCTAGAAAATCTCAAAATCTTAATAGGTAAGTATCTCTATATATTATATAAGGGAAGGGAGGAGCAATGGTGTCCTCTTTTGAAATGCCTATTTTGCCCCCCTTCCCTTACTAAATTACAAAAGGAATGTCAAAATCAAAATCGGCACTCAAAGAAAACTAACAAAAATTAATTTACAACTAACACTCACTCACAAATCACTTAAGAGAAGAAACTTTACAAATCACTCATACAATTGAGAAAATCACGTTATAAAAATCGAGCAAATCACTCAAATAAGCAGGAAACTTTATTAAAACTTATAATTAACATATAAACTAAAACTAATAACCTAAAACGTCAATACATACAAAAAAATTTACAAAAATTTGCTTACAAATCACTATTCTCAAGAACCATTCACAATTACATAATACATACTCACAAAAGTTACCTGTAAACACAAATCTGAGAAAAATATAAGATTTTGAAGCCAATTTCACACATTCATTCATCGGCAATTTGCGAACTTCCAAAAAGGTAAATAATTCTTTTAACCTTCAAAATTATTTCACATTTGTGAAATAAACAATAGCAACTTAGTCGACTGTTATGTAGTTTAAAAAATGGAGATGGTAGCAATGAGTTCAAAAGGACTTTTATACAATCAGACTTAAATTTAATTCATTTTCATATAATATTTATATTTTTCTTAAAAAATGCCTATATTAAAATTTTTGCCCAAAACTTTTGCAAAAAATCCATGTTCAGAAATAAATTTTGAAAAAAAAAAATAATATCAAACTTTTTGCTAACAACTTTTGCAAAAATCCATTTTCAGAAAAAAAAACTACATTAATTTGCGAAAAGTAACGATTGTTGTTTTTCTAAAAAAAATTACAATATCAAATTGTGTATGAAAAATTTAAAATTTCATTTCAAATATAATTGAAGCTCAAAGTGTTAAAATTTAGAAAAGGACAAGATTAAAATGATGAAAATTTTAAAAATCGATGTGTGAAAACAGAATTTAAAAGTTAGACAAGGAAAAAAAAACTGAAATTAGTTTATACTTTTCGGTTATAATTTTGGCATCATGGATCAAATTTTACCCTTGCTAATGCCCAAAAAGGTAGAATTTGTTTTTAAAAAAATTGAGGCACGCATCGCGTGCGTAAATTGCTAGTTTTTATTGAATGAAGGGTTAAAAAATATGTTCAAAGGGGGACACCATAGCTCCCCCCTTGGCTTATACTCCCCCCCGTCCTCTATTAGTTTACCCCTTTTTTTTGCACAAAGTTTTAGGAGAAATAATGTTGTGGGTCATAAAAAGAAAGAGAAATTATAATTTTATATTAAAGTTGAATGTATGTGTGATGAAAAGTTTGTGGTCCCATTCCAAAAACAGCAAAGAAAAGAAAGGGGTAAACTAATAAGGGACACCCTTAAAAGAAATACGGGTAAACTAATAGAGGACGGAGGGAGTATAATAGAGATATAATTAGTCAACTTCATACCCCCTCCGTCCCAAAATATAGTTCCTATCTCTATTTTAAGTATCCCAAAATATAATTCTTGTTTCTACATTTAATTTTACATTTTTCCGTAATTTGCCTAGAAAACCGTGTTCCATAATATAATTGCGTCTTGTAATTAGTTTTTTGCTTTTTTTATTCAATCCAAGTGTGATATTTAATGCTCTTTCACCAATTATCTCCATTCTCTCTCCTAAAATTATATTTTCCCATACAATATATATTTAAATATATAAACAAAAAATCTTGAGTATCCCCTTAGATTCTACTTATTTTGGTTCCCGTGAAAAAGTAGAACCAGGAAATATATTTTGGGACAAAAGGGGTAAAATTTAAGCAAACATATTAATCCCAGCCCTAAGTCAACCTAATTAACCCTAACTAACCTAATTAACCCTAACTAACCCTAACCCTAACCCTCTTTCTCCCCTAACCCACCCCAACAACCCCATCCCCACCAGCCCCCATCAATCCTAGCCCTACCGCCCTCTCCCACGCAGTCGTAGCCGCCATCAATCCTAGCCCTACCCCCTTCGAATCCCAAGCCCACCAACCCTCCTTTCGAATCTTGAACCCACCACCCCTAGCCCGCATCAAATTCGGGGCAAACTGAAAAGGAGAAGAAACTTGCCGGTGAACTGGTGTCAAACTGACGATATCGAGTGAGTGAGGGAGGGGGAGGCGTCAGGGAGATCGAGGAAGGGGGGACTGGTGTTGAGATGACGCGAATTGGTGTTGAACTACGAGTGTGAGGGGGAGGTGCGAGGGAGGGAGAGGGAGAGGGAGGTGCGAGGGAGGTCAAGGGGAGGGAGGCTGCCGAGGAGGGGGGGTCTGCGTGGGGGCTGTCGGGGAGAGGGAGGGGGTGGGGCTAGGGTTGGGTAGTGGGACTGGTGGGTTTAGGGTTGGGGGGGGATGGGTTGGGTTAGGGAGAGAGTTAGGGTTTTAGGGTTTACTTAAGGTTTAGTTAGGTTTAATTAGGTTTAATTAGGGTTATTTAGGGTTAATTATTTAATGGAGGACTAACGTCCGTGAGGCAAAAGCATTTTGGGTAATTTTTTTAAAGGTCACGGAGTATTTGGTGAATTTTTTTATAAGTCAGGGGTATCTGGTGAATTTTGAAAAAAGTGGGGGTATTTGGTGAATAATTTTTTTTGTTAGGAGTATTTGGTGAAATAACCGTAATAGTAGTAATAATCATCATCATCATCATCATCATCATATTAATAATAATAATAATAATAATAATAATAATAATAATAATAATAATAATAATAATAATAATAATAATAATGATAATGATAATAATGATAATAATAATAATAATAATAATAATAATAATAATAATAATAATAATAATAATAATAATAATAATAAAAATAAGTTGTAGTCTAAACTGAAATGAATTTGTTTGAACTGAACTGAACTGAAATGAATTTGTTTGAACTAATTTGAGTTTAACTGAAATAAATTTCCAGTTATTCAGCCCAAAAGAACAGAGCCATATTCTATCATTATCATGTACATAATCGTTAAATTTTATGAGATTTTTCATGTTTTATTTTAAAAACAAGTCCCCTATAAAAAAAAAGTGCAAAAGTGTTTTTTTTATAGCAAAATATCTAAAACATGGGATTATATGCTATAAAATCCTTTTAAAATAAAATATAGTGGTAATAGTACTAAATTGGTACCTCATGTCAATTTTGGGCTATAATTTTATCATACCCACTAGTAGAATAAATGCTTATTGCTGCGGTCAAAAAGTGGCCTATTGCGACGGTTTTGGCCGCGCAGCAATTAAGGGGGCAGCAATAGGTAATTAATATATTGCTGCGGTTTTAAACCGCAGCAATATTCGAACATATTAATGCAGTTTCTGGGTAAAACCGCAGCAATATGGCTATTTTATATCAAATTTCTAAAGCATATTGCTGTGGTTTCTGAGAAAAACCGCAGCAATATGCTGTATTTAATGATAAAAAATAGGCATATTGCTGCGGTTTCATAGAGAAACCGCAGCAATATGTACTGGTACAAGATTTTTTATTTTTTTATTTTATTTTATTTATTTTTTTACATTTTGCCATCAAATTTGAAAGACAAAAAGAAAATAATAAATGTTGATTGAAACTAATAACAAAAAAATTATTATACAAAAGTCAAAAACATAAAAAATTAAACTATATTATTATAATATATTTAGGGCAGAGTATAAAAAACCAAAATTATAGTACCAAAAAAACAGAAAAATATTTAAGGCAGAGAATAAAAAATCAAAATTATATAACTCATAAGTAATAATTTCGTACACAAATAATTACAAATATTATACTCCTATCTTGTATTTTCCTTGGCAGTTCACAAAAAAACGAGTGTATTCATTTTGGCTTCAAAACACAAACCGCCTTTCATGAACATTTACAATAACTTGAACCAAAAAAGAGAAGAGATCAAGCTAGTTTGTCAGATCTACAAAATCTGTGAAGTCTTCAGAATATCATCATCAAGCTGTGTTATCAAATTCGCATTTCAAGTGTATCGATTAGCTCGTACGACAACATCTATATATCCAAGTATTGTCTATCTGAATCTGAGGACTCTGGTATCTCAGAATATGTACGCACAAGCAACAGAAGTCAGCACAGAGGTAAGAAGTATTGAGATGAGATTGACACCGTTGTTGTCAAGGATATCAACTCCTGATATACGTCTAACTGTGGGTCCAGGTTTCCCAACAACCTTCAATTGGGAATTGTCGACGGCGAACACGGAGGACGGAGAACAACCGGCAACGGCGAACACGGGCGACAGAGAACAACCGACGACGGCGAGTAGAACTGGAACTGAAGCTTGTGACGGCGACGGCAAAAGGGCGAGACCATGAGTGGAAATCTGAAAAAATCGATATGAAAAAATCAAAAAAAATGAAAAAAATCGATCTGAAATAATAAAAAGGGAAAAAAACACAGATCTGAAATATAAAAAAACGAAAAAATACACAAATCTGAAAAAATCGAAATGAAAAAAAAAACGAGAAAAGATAAAAAAAAATGCAAGGAGTCTTCGATCTGAAAACGAGGAAATTTTCGAGTCTTCATGAAATCTTCGAGCCTTCATGAAATCTTCGAGCCTGATATATGACAGAACGGCCGACGAAGAGGAGAGAACGCGTGAGGGAGCAACGATTGAGACGAAGAGGAGAGATATCGCATGAAGGAGCAACGACTGAGGATTGAGGAGAGAGGAGAGAGGAGGATGAGAGAGAGGAGAGAGGAGAGAGAGGCGCATGAGTTAGCAAAAAGGGTTTGGTTTAGGGTTTTGATTTTATCAGTGGGGGAGGCGCGAGAATGAGGAGCGTGTCTTAAGTGTTTGGTTTATATTACTGCGGTCCTACGTGGAAACCGCAACAATATTAGCTCGCCTGGGCCCCGCATTTTGTTAAAAATTAATCCGTTGGACAATATTGTTGCGCACTACTATATTTTGAAGCAATTGCAACGGTTTAATGCAACAGTTGACCATAAAGCAACGATCTATTGCAACGATATGTGGTAATGCAACACCTTTTTGCAATGGACAGTACTATTGCAACGACTATTGCAACAGGTAGTGCTATTGCAACGACTTATTGCAACGGTTAAAGTGAACCATTGCATTAGAGAGGTTAACTGCAACATCATTTTAATCTATTGCAACGATCGATCCAAGAGCTAATAAAGTCTAAAATTTTTAGCAATACGACCCATACCCGCGCTGACTATTGATGTCCCTCCCTATCCCTAATACTTTTTTTTTCCTCCCGCACACAGCCACAGCACACACAATCAAAGACTAAGGGCAATCCCTAATTCGGTCCTGAACTTCTCGTACTCGTCGGCTTCTTTATCCCTCGCCGGGATAACTGCGCGTGAAGGGGAATCCGGTGTACTGGTCGTCGACTTCTCCTAACCGTCGCCGCAACAATTGCACAGAGGAAGGCTTTTCGCCGGAACAACTAAGAGAAGAGAGAAAGAGGTGGGGAAAAGAATATGAGTTAGTTTCTTTTCCATATTAGATTCAATCTGTGTTGTTAATTAGGTTATCTAAACCAATTTTGAATTACAATAAATTGGCAATTTGTTTGATAATGTTCTTTATTTTAGTAGGAGTATTAGTTTGATTGTGAAGCCATTGTGATTTGTTTCATCAGCGGATACAAGTCATACAACAACCTCCATTAGTAGACCCATAATCTATTCTTCAACAATAGAAAAATCCAATTCTCGGAATATGCAAACCATGCTGCCTAGAGGTCCTCAGGGTACTGAGGAACAAAATGATGTGAGTAATATCATGGTTAGCTATGTCAACATTTATCCTTTTTTTTATCATGTGGAATATCTCATGTAATACAAGCTTTCTTAAAGATTAATTATTTTTCGCCATTCATTTTCATTGATTGAAATTTCAGTACCGTATAACAATCGAGGAGCAAGTAAATGTCATCATCTATATAGATAGATGTATCTTGGCTGAAAATATGTATGGCGATTTTATTTTAGCCAAACTCAATTCTGATGTGAGTTTCTTGACTGGTTGACTATTTAGGAGGATTGTTGTCGAAATTCAATGTTACTCAGTTTATGTCAAGTAGAGAATTACATCATATTGCTCGTGTTTTTTCAGAATTGTTGTTTTCTTATGGAAGGGCTATAATATTCTTTAGAGGCTCGTCCTTTTCTTGATGGTAAATTATGCAAGGAGGTATTTTTTTGGTTCTGATTTGATAGCCAATTTGATGGCTATCTGGTTTGTGCAAATTAGGGAAATGTGCTTCTCTTGTTAATTTCCATAAGTTAAAGAGTTTTAAGCTTAGCTGTTGCTACCCTTACTGGTTATCATATCACTCGAAAAAAAGCTCATATCGATGATTTAGGACGACAATATCCTTTTGATCTTGCAGCAGCAAATGAGGATATGAATATGGTTATCACTTAATCACCCATATTATTATCATTGCAACACATGATAGAGCAATTCATCAATTTTGTGATTCAACCTCCCAGGTACTAATTCCATTCTATACTATCGAGCTTATGTTATGTTCTTGTCAGTGTGCTGCTATATGTGTTTTTGTTGTTGCTCTATGTTCTCCATGATTCATTGTTAATTGGTGTAGTATTTAGGAAAGTACGTGTGTGTGCTCGGAATTTGGACATAAAGCGAGCTAATTAATTGATTGTTCTTGACATACTATTATAGATTCGTCTGAGTTTTGTGATTTTTCGGCACATTTTCGAAAACTATAAATTATGTATAGCCCACGCACTGTGATTTCTGAAAGCATGGTAATTCAATAAGTGTCACAGAAATATTGTTTCAGCTAACTATAGTTACAATCAATTATTATTAGCTTAATCCACCCTCCTCAGTTGAGCAGCCCTTGCCCCTTGTTGGGTATACATCCCTAAAGTCCCACATATGAGAGATAAGGAGGAACTACCTTTTCTTTTTTAAGATTTCACCAGCTAAATTTGTATGAGATCTTTTGGAAAGGAGCTCAAAAACAAATCCGTGCAGATTAGGCACAAAGCGGACAATATAGGAGGAGTTACCTAGTTTATAAGAGTTAACCAACTACAATTATACTACTATAAAACACGTAAAAAGCACACTACAATTATGACTTAGAGGTCTACAAAACGTAGAAGTGAAATACACATGTTTTCGGTGAATGTTGGAGCTGCTGCATAAGTTGGTTTGTTTAGAGTAAGTGTATTCAACTAATTATAATAGTCATAAGGAAACTCAAATAAGGAAGCTCAAACGATGCTTGAGAGCTTACTTCTAACCTTGGTTTTGTCATAATACACACACACACACACACATAACTATCTTCCCTAACTACTTTAGTAAGTTTTTTTCCCTTCTATCTCATGTCTTTTTTCTTATATTTTTTGTTTTGATTACAGTAACTTCATATTTATAGCTCCAAAAACCAAGAAGCATCGAGGACGAACAAAGTTGGTTAAGGTTCATAATCGTACAAAAAAAGAACGCCCTTTTCTTATTATGAACTCTAATGGGCAGCCAATTGGACCCACAAATGAGATGGTTCAAGAATTTGCTCGCTTTTTGGGAACAGTGTCAAAAAATCCTTGAGCAGAATGGTGAACAAGAATTATCTTACGGGACACACTTGTTAAATCAGGTAAAGATTTATGCATTATATCTTTTCTGATCTTCAATATCCCGTGATGATGATTAGTCCCTTGTCTCTATATATATTATTAGAACAATATGTCGTACTTTATTAAACTTTTGTATAATTCTATAGGTACATCAAGGAGAGGAAAATGTATCACATGAAGAACAATTGCAGTCGCACGAATGACAATTTTTGGGCGTTGGATCTTGCTTAAAAGTGGAGCATGGTTTTGGAATTAATTAGGCAACTAGCTAGTAATCTTATTTAATGGACATATATTAACGCTAGAAGTAGATATTTTTTGGTGCATATATATTAGGTTGGAAGTAAATATATTAGGTGATGGAATTTATCTTGGGATTTGATATATATGCGATAGTACTATATTAAGTACTTGGTGTTGGAAATTGTCAAACGATTGGATGAACTTGAATATATTTATGGGTCTTTTTGGAAATCTAAATTTTTATCATTATGTTTATTTGGATTTGTTTTGAATTATTTCGGCTTTGCATCAACTTCAAGTTAACAGGTTAATATATACATATTTGTAGATTTGTCGTTGTAGTAGGCCTGTAGCCACAATATGGAAAAAAATTGCAACGATTCATGGGATACCATAGAGGCGTTGCCTTAGACTTTGAAATGTGTTGCATCATATCTAATGCAACGGTTCATGGGATACCATAGAGGTGTTGCATTAGACTATGAAACGTGTTGCATCATATGTAATGCAACGGTTCATGGGATACCATAGAGGCGTTGCATTAGATAATAAACATGCGTTGCATTAGAACTATTGCAACGGTTATTTGGTGTTGCAACTGGTCGTTGCATTAGGTGTCCAAGACCATTGCATTAGAGCTAATGCAAGGGCAGCAACAACAACAGTTGTCTGATCGTTGCAATAGCTCTGTTGCAACGGTTTTCGAGTCTATTGCAATGGTTTTTAGGGGTTGCAATAACTCATTTATGTAGTAGTGGTGGTTTTGGGCGGGAACCGCAACAATATTGTCAATTTCTATTTTTTTTTTTGCGTGTTATATTGCTACGTATAGGTAAAACCGCAGAAAATAACATTTATTCTACTAGTGACCTTTTGTGTTCTTATTACTAGTAATACTTAAATTCCGGATAATGTCATATATAAAGTTAAAAATTTCTTGTACTAATAATATACTTTCTCCATTCTATATTATTCTCAATATTTGGACTTTTATGCTATTTGCGTAATCCATTTGACCAAATATCATGATTTATATGCAAGGATAAAAATAGTCATGTGAGATTATTATGGATTCGTTTGAATATATACTTTTTGAATATCAATTTTTATTAATTTTTACTTAAGGTATCAATAGCTAAGTTGCGTGTTGGGCGCGTTAAAAAAAATTGTGAGTTTAGAGAGAGGAAAGTCTACATGTTGCAATTGATATGGAACGATTCTCGTGGCCCAGGTTGTATTCATTTTTTGATCATGAAATGATATACTCACTTATTGAGCAAAAAATATTGATATGGAACAAAGAAAGTATATATTTCTTCGTTGAGAAATCGGCTAATTTTAATTTGTAACAATTAATTAATGAATTAGTTAAGTACAACTTTTGATTTAAAACTAATATTTGGGCCTGGACGTTGCTTCAGGTTGGTACTGTTTTCCGAACTTGATATGCATTTTTTTTTCCATTCCCATTAAAATATATTAAGGGAAATTCAACATTTGAAAAGTACAAATACAATAATGTGGACACTTAAAGTATGATTAAAAGTTGGTTGAGATGGTAATTGTGTCATGTATAATAGCAAGAGGTCATGGGTTCAAATCTTGTTGCAAGCTAATTTTACTTTTGTTAATTGACATGACTTATGTACATATTGGACAATCCTAGTGGAGTAACAGTCACGTGACATGTATACATTGTGATGCACGTCTTTGCATTGACATGTATACATTGTGATGCACGTCTTTTAATATATTTATATAGATAAATATTGTAGAGAGAAAAATATATGATTAGTGACCCATTGAAGGTAAAAAGTACCCCTATCTAATAGATAATTTTTTATCGCGTTATTTATATAGAAGTAATCTATTTAAAATAAAAAGTTATCCATATCTTACAATAATTCATAATATACCTGTCTCATTCAAAAATTTGTGTTTAGCGATTAAGATGATGATTACAAAGAACTAAGTATCTCTAATTAATTAGTAGGATTATTTGCCCAAAAAGGGCTCAACTATTACCCATTTACTTTAATAAGTCCCACCTTTTGATTATTCCCTGTAGGTCCCATGTTTTATATTTAGTTTCCCCTATAAGACCTAGCAGGTCACTTACCTGCTGTAGCAGGTTTAATGAGGCACGTGCTTTCAAATTAATGAAAACACGTGATTTCCCCTTCCCTTTTTCATTTCCCCTTCACCCCTGCTCAATTTTCCTTCATTTTCCCTCCTTCTTCATTTCCCTTCACCCCTGCTCAACCATGGCTGCTCTCATCAACACTCTGGAGGTTCTTCGAATTCAAGACATTCAGAGGTGCGCAATTGGATGTGTTATGTAACCATAACATTCCTTCGAAGCTGAGGACTGTCAAAAGCGGAGGACCAAATCAAGGGAGGAAGTTTTATGGGTGTGCGTTGTGGCCTGTAAGTGTGAATTAGTGTTAAAATTGCTTAATTTGAACCTTCCATCTTTGTTATCACTAGTAGAAAAAAGCCTACTTGCTGCGGTTAAAAAGTGCCCTATTGCTGCGGAATAGGGCGCGCAGCAATTGAGGGCGCAGCAATAGGTATTAATTATATTGCTGCGGTTTTAAACCGCAGCAATATATAGAAATATTGCTGCGGTTTTGAGGCCAAACCGCAGCAATATATTATTTTTTTTATCAAATTCACAAGACATATTGCTGCGGTTTTCGTGATAAAACCGCAGCAATAGGTAGTAGTACAAGTAAAAAAATTTTTTTTTTTTTTTTTCATTTTGTCATCAAATTTAAAAGACAACAAGACTAAAAGAAAAGAAAACACTACTGATTAAAACTAATGACAAAAAATATTATACAAAATTCAAAAATATAAATTGAATATATTATTACAAATAGGTAGGGCACTAGAACATAGTATAAAAAAATAAAAAATATAATAAAAAAACAACTAACTGATTCATTACAAAAAAATATAATAAAAACGAAAAATACACTAAGAAGAAATAAATAACTGATCAAAAAAAAAATAAAGAAAAAAACTAAATCAAAAAATCTACCCACACATTGAAACCGAAAAAAATCAAAACAAAAATCCTAAAACCAAAAATCTACTCAATACAACGCTTAAAAACGAAAAAAAAGCTAAAAAACAAAAAAAAATAAAGAAAAAACTAAAACAAAAAATCTACCCACATCTGAAAACGAAAAAATTCAAAACAAAAATCCTAAAATCAAAAATCTACTTACAAAGTTACAACGCTTAAATCGAAAAAAAAAAAGGAAACGAAAACAAAAAAAGAACAAAATAGATCGAACGGCCGACGAAGATGAACGTCTGTCGAAGGTCTGCGAACGACGAAGGTCTGCGAGCAACGACGAAGACTCCGCGAACGACGACGAAGACTCCGCGAACGACGACGAAGACTCCGCGAACGACGACGAAGACTCGGCGAACGACGACGAAGACTCGGCGAACGACGACGAAGACTCGGCGGACGACAAGGCTCGGCGAACGACGAAGTTCTGCGAACGAGGAAGAATGGTTTGCGAGCAACGAAGAATGGTTTCCGAGCGACGAACGTTGGTCGTGGTTGTCACCGGCGATTATTAGGGTTCAGGTGAGAAGGAATTGAGTGAGGGAGTTGGGGAAGGAGATGAAGCGCCGTGTTGGTGAGAGAGGAAGGAGAAAGTGAAGAGAGAGAGAGATAGGAGATGAAACGGCGTGAGAGGAAGAGAGAGAGAGAGGCAGTTTATTTAGGGTTTAGTGAGAGGGTGTTGTATTAGATAGCCTTATATAATATTGGATTTTATATTGCTGCGGTTTATTTATGGAAACCGCAGCAATACATTAAAATATTAATATTTTAATGTATTGCTGCGGTTTCCTTATACAACCGCAGCAATATAGCTGGTCAAAGTAGTCGATTAAATTTGAAAATTTGTCCCGTTATTATCTATTGCTGCGGTTTTGGGTGGGAACCGCAGCAATATTGTCAATTTCTATTTTTTCTTTTTTTTTGCGTGTTATATTGCTGCGTATAGGTAAAACCGCAGCAATATCACCGCAGCAAATAGCATTTATTCTACTAGTGTATTGGGGCTTTGTTAATGCTACTGAAATACCCAAAAATAGGAAATTAGGGCTTACATGAATCCTTTGAAATTAGGGTTCGTAAAATTCGAAATTAGGGCTTTGGTAATGCAATTGAGATACTGATATTTTTTTTGTTTTGTTATTAGGCTGAGGACTGCAAATTTTTTAGATGGGAATGCAAGGACTCTGACTGCCCCAAGTGTAGTGACCTTCAGTCAACACTGTTGGAGCAGTATACTTCAATTGCTGAACTGGAGCTCTTGTATAAGACCGTGGAGGAGAAATTAAACAAATTAAAGCTGAAGAAAGAGAAGTTGTGTGAAGAGCTTGCTGTAATGAGGACTGAGTTGGCTAGGTCTTCAGGAGAAGCTGATAAGAGTGCAAAGGGGGAAAAATTTGCTCTTGTTGGGTTGTTTATTTCATGGGTTTGTTTGCTGTTGTGTGTGTGGTTTCATTAAGTAGTTGGGTTGTTTAGTGGGGCAGTTGGTATGGTTATGGGGAATGTTTTGTACTAGGGGGTTAGTAAGTACTAGGGATTTTGTAATGGAGGTTACATACTCCTATTTTGCCTAATCAATGAAGAATGATGTATTCCTACAGATGAATGAAACATAATTTTGTGTCCAAAAGTAGTTAAAAATTGACATTGCTGTAAAAATACAATGTTGTGAATACACCCCAAATAACAAAGTTGCAATTGTTACTGCCTTAACAAAATACATTAATCTTGCAAATGTTTCAGTTCATAAAGAGCAAAAAATGTGAAATCCAAGTGTCACATGAGCTGAATCAGCCAAAGGTGGCTTGTCTTCATGAATGGCTGGTTGATGCTTGACTACCTAATGGACAGCCTGATGTTGTTGTAACGAAGGTTGAGACACCAACCTTGGACCTCCAATCTGTCCAGGAGCCTGTAGAACATAAGTGGTAAGAATGTAAAAGTGTGGTAGCCAGAAAAAGTATGGAAAAAATAAACTCAAATCAAGAAAAAAACTCACATTGATCATTGTTGATCCATCTTCACCAATTAAAACACCAACTCCTTTTGGCATCTGCTACACCATAATGAAACTAAACAAGTTACTTCATGGTGAAAATGTTGATGAACAGAAAAAAAAGCTATTCAGTTGTACTTACATATTTCCCTCTTCCACCCCTTCCAGCACTTCTTCCACCCCTGCCAACACCAGACCCACCCCTGCCAACACCAGAGCCACCCCTGCCAACACCAGAGCCACCCCTCTTGATAACTCTTCCATTCTTTCCAGTTCTACTTGGTTCTGCAGTGGGTGTCAAGTTATCAATTTGTGGTCCTCTAGATGATGCACTGTTGACTTGCATCTCTTTAATGGAGGTTGTGGAGGTGCACTGGTAGTAGTGTCCTTATTAGGACATGTTCTTTTATTGTGGGTCTTTGATTTACATATGCTGCAAGTCATTTGAATTCCATGTTTTGTTAACCTTCCAGGCTTATTGGGTTTTCATGGGGTCTTTCCTTCTATTTTTCCTTGGCCTCCCAGGACCTATCTTTATTGGGGTGGGTTCAGAGGGGAGTTGATCTTTGGCCAATGTCTATCACCAGCAACAGGTGGGATTGAACCTCCATAAGACTGCAAATATATGTCCCTGGTGTAGTAGCCAGAAACATAATCTTCTGCATCCTTGTGGCAGAAGAAAATGCATGAAATGCATGGCAACAAGGGATGCCAGTTAAGTCCCACTTCTTGCAAGTGCAGGACCTTGCTTGCAGATCTACAGTTAAGCTATCCATGCCATGGTTCACTTGGAAAACTGTATTGGTGGATGGTATGGGAGTGCAGTTGGCAGCCCATTCTTTCTCTTTTCCAACCTTGCTGTTATTCTAGGGCATAATTGTGCAGAACTACCCTCCATGGTTGTCTTTTAACAACCAATCTCTGCATCAAAGCTACCCTAATGTCTTCTAATAAATATATCAAGTGTTTGGTCCTGGCATTTATTATGTAGCCATTAAAAGTCTCAGATAAGTTGCTAGTAATGACATCCACTTTGGTTGTAGTATCTAAAAATGCCTACAAAAGACTTTAGGGTTGTGAGCTTTGAAATCAGTCACAGCATTAGGGTTTTCTGCCTCCATTTCTGCTAAAGCTTCATTGTAATCTGCTAAAGAATATGCTTTAGCAGCCTTCCAAAACATGAGTTTCATGTCATCTCCTTTGTGTACCTTGTGCCAATGGGCAAAAATATGCCTGGCACAATGCCTATGCTCACAGTTTGGAAATACTGCCTTCACACTACTTAGTATGGCCTATGTTGCATGAAACAAAGTGCATTGGTAAGAAACAAAGTACATATTAAGCTAAACAAATCAAATGCATAAGCAATAATAGATGAGATGAAGAATATATACCAGATCTCATCTGAAACAATGGTGAGACCATCTCCTTCACCTAAGCTGAGAGCCTCCCTCACCTGGGTCAGAAACCACTCCCAAGAGGAGTTGTTCTCTCCTTCCGCAATAGCCCATGCAACAGGGTACATCTGGTCATACCATTGGTAATAATCATGTGGGAAGGTCTCTTGGTCATATATGTATGCCTCATCAGGTATAAGAGGTGTTTCATTTGCTTTGCTAGTTTCACCAGTGTTTTTTGTTGTCCTCTTGGTTGTTTCTTGCTATTTTTTGTATTCACAGTGGGATGGGATGGTTGTTTTTTTGTCTTCTTGCTGTTCAGTGATGGTGTTTTGTCAACAGTGGGTTGGGATGGTTGTTTTTTTGTCTTCTTGCTGTTCAGTGATGGTGTTTGTCAACAGTGGGTTGGGATGGTTGTTTTTTGTCTTCTTGCTGTTCTTTGATGGTGTTTTGTCAACAGTGGGCTGGTCTGTTGTAGGTGGTTGGAGGGCTGGTCTGTTGTGGGAGTGGGAGGCTGCTCTGTTGTAAGAGGTGGGGAGGGCTGGTCTGTTGTAGGAGGTTGGAGGGCTGGTCTGTTGTGGGAGGTGGGAGGCTGGTCTGATGTGGCTTTGTTTTGCTCAGCAGTTGGGGTCTTAATAACAGGTATTGAAAAGGCAGGTCATATGGGGAGGTAGGTCTGTAGGTAAAATAAGTTGGCATTCCTTCAACCTTTGACTTGACCTAATTGGGGTCAACTTTTTGGGTGGAGTCCTTTTCCTTGAAATTGCTACTTTGGGTGGGCCTCATCCCTTTTGGCTGACTCAGTTACATTTGCTACTGTTGTGTCTGTGTGATGGTGGAGAGGTTGGGGATTCCATCATATAACATTGCAGGCTTATCTACTCCATGTAATACATACAGATCAATAAACTTGGTTTTCAACACAATTGCACCCATTTGAAGCACCTCAGTGTCATTGTAAACCATCCTCAACCCATCATTTAGTGTTTTCCCAGGAATCAAGTAAAAAATCTTATCAATTTCCCTATAAGTACCACATTTCCTTGCCATATCCTCCAAAAACCACCAACACAGTTCATCAGGATCCTCTGCAAATGTCCTACCAGCCCCACCAATGTACTCCATTTTCCCTCCTTTATCCTTAAACAAACCACCATGCCAGAAACGCAAACAAACACTTTCCATGGACTACAACATTCACAAAACAATGACAAACCAGAGCAGTAATTTAATTAGAACTACATTTTCATTTGGGATGGGGCCATGCGCAGACAGCAAACAAAAAACCCATAATTCAGACAACAATGAAAATTAAAACCCTAAATTGGTTTAGGAAAGAGAACCAAAGGTCACTGAAAAGCTAAATACATGCTCCTACTTAGTTAACATTAACATTAGTAAAAAAAAATTCATAATTTGGGAAGGGAGGGAGAAGATGAGCAGAGAAAACTTACTTGAAGAAGACAAACTCCTCAACTTCGCTACTGAAGAATCGACTCCAATTGAATGAATGAAAAAAAAAAATTCTTGCGCACCTTCGTTAAAGGTGAAAATTTTCAGAAGAAGCTTTAGTGGGGAAGAAGACAATGGAAGTTTTAGGGGGGAAGGTGAAAAATTTGTCAACTCACCTTTTCTCAGAGTAATAAAGTCAGCACCTGTAAAAAAAATTAAAACCGGCTGTGGGTCCCGCTTTTAAAATTTTTGTTTACCTTCTCAACAGGTTATAAGTTACCTAAGACTTATAGGGGAAACTAAATATAAAACATTGGACCTACAGGGAATAATCAAAAGGTGGGACATATTAAAGTAAATGGGTAATAGTTGAGCCCTTTCTGGGCAAATAATCCTAATTAGTAACGTAATATCCTTTAAATATATAATCATATCCTCACCCACCCCTCTTTCTTACATCGAAATGCCACAACACTATCATAAATGCCCACTAAACACCTATTGAGTCCCACTATCTGAGCATGTCATAAACTAATCATAACCACAAATTGAGTCCCACTAATCTACTCGTGCAAGTTATTATATGCATAGATCGGCTCGTGACGCAACACGTAACCTACTTATGTCACTTACGTAAATAGAGTTTTTTAGGCAACTTGCATGGAGCAAGGGAACTTTTTTTTTTGGGTAATTAGAAGCTTGCATAAATTAAAGATTAGCCATGGGAATTGGGATAAACCCCCATGGATAGTTACCTGTCGCACAGAGTTTTATAGTTTGTCGTAAGTTAAAAGTATCACATTGATAATAGTCCTACATCGCGTTTTGCTCTCATGTACGAGCCTACGAGGGGATCTTCCTACCTCCTCTAACAGTGCCATGCAGGTTGCAATGATTTATCACTCTAGTCTATAGTTAGTTTTCCTTTATCCTTTTCATTAGAGTTGATAACTTGTACAACTCTCTGGCAATCAGAAGAAGATATGATAATGTGATTCTAATTTCCTTGATGCGCTCATACAACTACACAAGTTCCTCTATGATAACAGTGACTGATCCAGGATTTGAATTAAAGTTATGTATGCATTACCAGTTATGCAGCAACAACACACATTTGAGCATTCAAAAATATAGATTTACAAAAGGACACAATTATATCCTCAACTCTTTTGGAATAAATACAAATCCAAGTAGCTACGTATTCACTATTTATAAACTGAAAAATGGGAAGGCAAAAGTTCAAAAATAATATATAAAGTCACAATCAAACATTAGTTTTGATTCTAAAAATAATTGAGAATGGGTAAAAGTTAATATGACTAACCCTTATATATTTTTCTATTTTGGGATGGTTCTCATATTAATCCAAACTCTTATCTTTTTACATTAACAAATATATTTTGGGTATATTGTATATAGGAAATTTAAGAGCTCATATTACTTCGATATGGTAGCACTTAAACTTAGGTGTTTTTGAAAATAGTAAAGTAAAAATTATTATAAGATGGGTAAAAGTCAGGGTTATTTGAGAAATTTTCCGAGAAAATAAATGAACAAATGCTCCATAAAACTTAAAACTAAAAGAAAGCAAACAAAATTAGAAAGTAGTCTAGTTGAATAAAAAAAGGGAAAAAAGGTAGAGTAAAAAATGAAAATGTAAACCATCAATTAAGTGGAAACAAAAAGAAGGGAACAAGTAAGCAAAAAGTTTTCCTCAGAGAATCGAACCCGCGTCCCGCGTCGTCCAATAGAAGCTAAAGATTTGCAAGCTAACAAAACCACTGAGCCAAACTTTTAAAACTGATAATAAGGTGGTGTAACGCCCCGACTTCTAAGCATCACTATTAGGTTAATTAATTAAAAGGATTAGCAGCGGAAGACCTTCCTGGCTTAGTCGGTGCGTCACTGTCGTACTTTCCACACAGGAAAGTACAAGGCAACATTCTTTCATATAACTAAACCTTCATAATAATTATAGTAATTCTAGAAATATATATAGATAGCTTAAGCATAGCTAATGTTGCATAGTTTAGTGATCATAAACTTGGATTACACAACCGTCATAGTCTCATGAATTAAAGTAATTTAATCCTCATTGCTACGTCATCCCATCTTCGTATGCATACCTAAAACAGAAAAACAAAACGTCATGAGCCGAGGCTCAGTAACATACTACTCTAACAACGTAAATTCATTTTATTTGCAAACAGGGAGAAGAGAATATAGTAAAAATCATTTCGTAAACATACACTTCGAATCAGGAATTTAAAAGTCGTTTCCTTTCCTATTATCTCCATTATCACATTTCATTATCAGAAAACTTTCTTTGGTTACTTTGGCGAGTACAGAGAAGGCATAGCCACCGAGGACATTCATCCCCCATCAGAAGGTGGCGTATAATGCCAGATTTCATAACAGAAGGCAAAGCCACCGAGGATATTCATCCCCCATCAGAAGGTGGCATATAATGCCAGAGATCGTAACAGAAGGCAAAGCCACCGAGGATATGCATCCCCCATCAAAAGGTGGCATATAATGCCAGACATCGTAACAGAATACAAAGCCACCGAGGATATTCATCCCCATCAGAAGGTGGCATATAATGCCATAATGCGGGTGCCACGAGGACGTTGTCCCCATCAGAAGGTGGCGTTGCCGCCAGATAACAGAATGACACGTGCACGCCCAGAGAACATAGTACTGCCATTCACCATCTTTCACTTTCATTTATCATGTTTCGTTTCTTTTGAGTAATTTTCAGAAATCATAATAAAGTCATTTCATAACATCATCAAATCATTACTAGCCAAACATTTCATATCCCGCACACCATATAAAACATAGCATAAACATTATATAAAAGCACCATAAAACGTAGTTGGAAGGGGAGTGCGGGTGTTAGCAGTAGACGTTACCTGGAATCCTGCTTAACAACCTTGATCGTATGGGAAAGCTTGTAATATCTCTTCCTTTTTAATCTAATAATCAATTCAGGAATTAATAAAAGACTTATTAATATTTTATTCGAATTTGAGTCATTGATCCTTTCCATCATGTTCATTTAGGATATTTAGGAGTTTTATATATTAACGTCCTTGTTTGTTGATAAAAAGTCGTAGACGCCCTTTCCACTTAACAACTTAGCGTCTAAGTCGTAATTGATTACTTGTGATTATAAACGGCGTCTTAATTACTATAACCATTTCGTATTTTATAATTTTAAAACGTTATAGTTTTGTTAACCTTTAATACGAAACTTCATTCTATTAATCATAGAGTCCCTTTAAACATATTCGTCATTTTAAGAATTAAATCAGTGAACATTAGTCTTATGGCTCATGATTCAGGCTTAATGGTTTGTGATTATAATATTCGTAATATAATTGTATGCTACTTTAACATATACAAATTTAACCAGGAAACTATACTTGTTTACTATTACTCTTTAGTTGATATATTATAATTATATTAATTAAGGTTATCACATACTACATCATCATTTAATCATTTATTAGTCATAAGATCCCCTTTAAACATATTCGTTATTTAATCAAAACAATAGCCATTAATCCCGTGATTCATGAATCCAGCTTAATAACTTGTAATTATAGACCTCATAATATAACTATTTTATTCGTGTAATATATGTAAGTGCCTGCGTAAATCTGATAAGTAATCTATATTTAACTTGCATCACTCTTTAGTTGATATATTAATGTTACATGAAATATATTATTAAGTATTATGACACAAATAATCTTTATTTAATCGTTAGTCCTAGTTAAGTTCATAATAAAGAGTCATACTTTATAGTGGGTTTTATCCTATTTTAACTAAACATCAATATTGATATCCAAGTGAGTTAAAGAATCAAACTATCTCCCTTAGTCCATTTCATCTATTGAGTTAATTATTTCAGCCCAGATAATTTATCAAACTATTAAACTCTAAAGCCCAACAAAATATAACACAATATATAAAGGGGAGAGGTATGTTTTAACATACTTCTGCTTCAACCGAATAGCGTGAACCAGAGAGCAGGGGAGGAACAACGAAGCTCCGGCGACTGAAGGCGAGGCAAGGCAGAAAAGTGACGGCACGACGAGAGGCGAGGGGTGCGGTGGTGGCTCGACGGTGCGAGCAGCAGACAAAACAGAGGAGAAAGAGAGAACGAATTGGGCGAGGAAGAGAGGAGCTGAGCGAGAGAGAGATGAGGGCGACGGAGAAGGGCGGCTGGGTTGACGCCGCGGTGGGTTACGCACAGGAGTTCGTCGGCGGAGAGTGGTGGTGCTGTGGTGGCTGAACATAAAACAGAGGAGTGAGGGAGTCAGGGGTTTTGTGCGAAAAACAGAGGAATTTGAGGGGTGGTGTTTTCCGACGATAACTCAGGAGGTTTGAGTGAATTTGTTTGTGATCAGTGGATGGTGTTTTGAGGGAATGAACATGGCTTATTATAGCCATTGTTGAGTTCTAATTTTTGCCCAATTCGATTGATGAAATTGAATTACAAAAATAGGCTATTGGGTGATTTTGGTTGAGAAATGAATTTTTATTTGAAGATGAATTTGATTTTGTGCAAGAAACCCATTTTGGATTTAGAAATCCATGGGTGGGTTGTTTGTGAAGAGAAAATTGAGATGGAGCTATGGAGAAGGAAAACTCACGTTTTCCTGTTTTTTCAATTTCTTCTTTTTCTTTTCTTTTCTTTTCTGTTTTTCTTTTCCTTTTTATTAACAAAACAATTTGACCCAAATTGTAAGGTTTAATTAATTGTTTTGTTTATTATATGTTTTCTAATGAAATCATTTAGCATAACTTGTTATTATTAGCAACTCTAGCCATAATATATATTATCATTACTTGGACATAAAATAAGAAAAATTTTGATCTTAACTTATGATTAAAGGAAAAATTTAGCCACTAATTATTATTATCTAATTTAAGCATTTTAAATTTTCGGGATATTACAGGTGGTGCGTGAAGTTTATAAAAGGGTTTTATTTTTCTAATTTATCGCAAAATTTCCTTCTTTTTTCTCCAGATTTTCGTGCGTTTAGTTGAACCCACGCTGGATCTGCCCATGTGTGATAGCTTCGGATTTTTGCCTCGCACACATCCATGCAATAGCTAGGTTTTCTTACTGAAACCTTTGATCCACCTTAGTCCTTATGTTATCCTCTCAATAAACACCTCCCAAACATGTTACAAAAGAAGCATCCACATCTCATCTCTCTTACCTAACTTCATCTCCCTCATCTTTCATATTTCATCTCTCACCTTCCTTCATCTTTCTCGTCTCTCCTTCGCATCTCATCCCTCACCTACCTTTTACCTGCATATCTTTAACGACCGAGTCAACAAATCTACAAAGGAACGCCAAAAGCGAAGGCATCTCTCCTTCGCATATCATCTCATCGAATAGCGAGCAACAATCCAACGAAGGGTTAGGACTTGCGCGCAACAACTTCAATTTCCGGTGAGACAAGAGTGCAACAAAATTAAGTAGAAAGTTAAAATCTTGCCGGCAAGTGCAACTGGTTGAAGCAGCGAGCAATTATCAGAAGTTTCATGATAAATTTTCTCTTTTTGAAGCAACGGAAGGATAATCCATTCCTCATATCTAAAGGTTGAACCGTGGATGCCTTCTTACATTAGTTGGTTTTTGTTTTAGTTTATATTAGTTAAATTTTGTTTTTTTTTTTCTGTTCCTCCTAATGTAGCAAAAAAAATCCTGGAAATTCGTTCTTCTATTTTAGTTTTTTTTTGAGAAGTAAGAAAGAAATATATATTGCATCCAAACAAACATTGTACAACTCAAGCAATCTAAGAATATGACTTAGCTGCACACCAACGGAGGTAAAGCCTCAAAGAAACAATTACAAAGTATCAAACCACCTACGCTCTCTAGGGGTCATTTTCCTATACACTTGTATAATTCTATTCTTTACATTGTATTGAATCTATTTGACATCAGTACTTATAGAGGGGACCTTGTTGTTCCATAAGGCATCATTCCTAGCTCTCCACACCTGATAAAGAAGAGCAGCAATAGCTGTCATGATAACTTTCTTCTTGAAACATTCCTCTTTATAGCTTCTGATCATCCAGGTCATGTGTTGATACAAACTGGCACCAAGTCTTTTGACTCCTAGACATACTTGAATCTGACGCAAGCATGTCATGCTAAATGAGCATTCAAAGAATAGGTGAGAATGAGTTTCAGTAGCACTACCACAAATGCAGCATTCAGTGCAGGTAGTAATACCCATAGTAGCCAATCTCTCCCTAGTTAGCAGTCTTTGCTTCATGGCAAGCCAGATTATAAATCTACGTTTGGGTATAGAGAGCCTGTTCCATATACCTTTGATGTATCTCCAAATTTGCCCAGCAGGAAGAAGAGACTTGTATGCCTTAGCAATACTAAACTGATGGGAGCTAGTTTGAGATATCATAGCCTAGTGCTGGTCTTTCACACTACAAATACACTTCCATACCCAACTAGCACTAGAAGGAGGTTGATAGCCCTCCCAATTAGCCTCTTTTAAGTAAATAGAATAAAACCCATCTCACCCATAGGTTATCTTTTTTATGAGAGATAGCCCATACATGCTTAGCAACAACAACTTGATTCCATAAGAGGATGTTTCGAATACCAAGACCCCAATAAGACTTAGAGGTACACACATTATCCCAAGCAATGTACCCACAGATATTACTATCATAAGAGCCATGCCATAGATAGTTTCTACATATAGTATTGATTTTGTGCAACACAGATTTGGGGAGAATAAAAAGTTGTGTCTAATAGACATAAATAGACATCAATACAAAGTTGACCAGCTGTACTCTCCCACTGTAGGAGAGATGCCTACTACTCCAAAGCTTCACTCTCAGGCACATTTTATCAATGAGAGCCTCACAATCAGCAACGTTTAGTTTCTTAGTGCTCGTAGGAACACTAAGATACCTAAATGGGAGGGAGCCTATTCTGAAGTCTGTAACTTGCTGAATTCTTCTGATCTCACTATCTTCCATACTAGTGATGACTCCATTTTAGTTTTAATTTTCATTTTTTAGGTTTGGATACTCATTTATATTTTTTATATACCAAAATTCCAATGAACGTCAATTGATCCTTGTTTTAGTTTGGGTACTGACTTATATTTTGGCTACTGATTTCAAAGCCTTGTTTTATTTTTCATTTTTGTATACACAAATTCCAGTGCACTTTAATTCAACTCGCTTAGTTTTCATTTTTTAGGTTTGGGTACTGATCTCAAATAGTTTTTTTTTAGTTTGGGATATGTTTTGTTGCTCAAGGACAAAAAAGCACGGGACTTTAGAGAGCATTTGCATCACATGCTGAGCTATATGCGACGCAAATGGTTAATCATATGTGTTGCATGTAGCTCAGCATGCGATGCAAATGATAGACACATCGGTGTTGGTTAGGCGTCTTGTGCATTGGAATTTGCGTTGCGTTCGACGTAAATAGTTCAAATCTTTGTCGTGTCCTTGTCTGACGTAGATCATGTCTCCCAAATTTGTGTCAAAACCTATGGTGTCGGACCTAAGTCCGACAAAAATGGTGATCCTAGGTCCGACGCAAATCGTTGATTCTCTACTAGTGCATCCTCCAATCCAAGAGCAAGGAAACTTACTATTTAGTTAGAGTATTTCACAAATTAGGTTGTAAGTGTGGCTTCTAATTTGAAAACTATGTTGATAAGTGAGTCAAAACTAATTAAAGGACCCTTGATTTAGGTGCATGAAACATAAATTAAGTAAACCAGGTTACTTAGGTTAGTTAATTTGGTGAGGAACCCATATTTAAAATCCTAAATCCCTCTTAATTTCAGAGTTTTGTGGTTGAAACTATACAATCAAATAAAAACCCTTACTTAATTTAAGCGTTTTGTGCTTCAAATCATAGAATCAATTATAAGCCCTTAATTTTCTTGCAATTGAGTAAACATTGTGAAGATATAATCTAGAATTCAATCAGCCACTTATCAATTGATCAATTCCTCAACCCATTACTTAAATAAACTCCTATGTACTCCTTCCGTCCCAGAATACTCTTTACACTTTCTTTTTTTATCTATCCTAGAATAATCTTTACACTTCTATTTTGGGATATAACCACTATTATTATAATCATTATACCTTTTAACTATTCGCACACGCTCTGATCTCTCCTCCAAATAATTTAATACCACTCTTATTACCTATCAAATCTAACCATGGCCCACATTCTCTCTCCTTAAAATAAAATAATACTACTTTTACTAATTACTAAATCCTATCACATGTACTTTTCAATAAAATAACAATAGATAACCAAACAATAACTTATCATCTAAAACGTAACTACGTGTCTTAATAAGTGTCAAAAGTATTATGGGACGGAGGGAGTAATACGACATCTATCTTTCATGCATGATCAAGTATGATGCTCTTAGTAAACATGATTCTTTGATGCATTAAGGGAACTTTGTCTGATGGCATAAACCTCGATCTCTACACCACCTAAGCTTATTGCTTATACATTAAATGATGAAGGTGAATTGTTAAGGGGTAAACCCACATGTGAGCTTGTTCCACATTAAAGAAAGAGAGATAAGATGACTAACATATAAGCTTAATGGGCTACTCCTCCTTAATTGGTTTTAGGATGGAACCTCATCCGAGCATGTGTGTGATGATAAAAGGTTTTTAGTTTTTCGTTAGGGCACCAAAAATCACTTTTCAAACAATATTTGTAACACCTAACAAGCAATTACTAAGAATGTAGTAAAGGCAAGTCAAGGGCCGAACCACAAGGGAATTAGAACTAATCAAAGTCTAACAAGTCTAAATTACCTAATTGAAAGATTTTTTGGGATTTGAGTGATTTTATAACAATTAAAAACTAACAATTATCAAAGAACTAGCAAATAACACGAGATGAAAAAATCAATAAGGAAGACACTAGAGTTAAGTCTACTAGTGTGGATCAAAATGGACAAATATCCAATTGTGATTCATAAGTGACGATTATGCAAGGTTTAGTTTTCCTCTTATATACTCGAGTCCTTTCTCGAATGGTCCTCAAGAAATGACCTTAATCAGTCAAATAATCCTCTCTCTAACGGTCTTTAGTCAATTGATTAATAGATCCAATGAGTTCGAAAACCCCTAATAAAGGATCCCCTTAATTTCTATCTAGGCCTAGAAATTAAGTTGATTCACGGGGATGATAAAAGAGTTCAAAATTCGATTAAGAACATTTGAAATAAAAATACCAAAGCATAAATGTGATCAATATCTATCATAAGGCCTCAAAACACCAAGATCAATGCATAAACATCTTTAGATCATCACAATCACATTAACAATACATGAAAATCTCAATTCATACTTTTACCCTAACCCTAACTAGGAGACTACTCACTAATCATGATAACTAAACACAAAAATACGAAATTTATATATAATCTAGGGCGAAACATGATTAAGAGGTGATTAAAATAATAACAATAAGCAATTATGAAACTATAATATAAGAGATTTAATAATATGGAAGAACAAAGAATAACAACGAAAAGGATGAATAAAAACTGAAACTTGCAATTTAATTGATAAAAGATATCTTCAATCTATAAAAATCAACAAACTTTGATCTATCAATCCAAAATCTAAGACAAACTAATGTGTTTTTCTCTCTAATATCAACCCTAATATTACCCTCTGGTCTATCTAATAAAGCATAGTTCGAAACATTAATCCACTATATTGTTTAATAAGCACCATAATACAAAATTTTCTTCAAGGACTTAAATGCTGCCGGCACACCATTTCTTCTGCTCTTAGAGTAGCATTAGGTGCTGAGAGGTGCAGGCGCACTACAATTTCTCGTGCAGGTGCACCAAAATTCCTTAACTTGGACTTCATAAATTCCAGGATGCTGCAGGCACCTATAGAGCGATGCAGGTGCATAAAGGTCTCTGCTTAAAGCTTCCTTTTTCCTATCTTCACGCACGCAAGCTTCTCAAACTCCTGCCTTATTCCGTATCTCCCAACTCTCGACCTCAAAAAAGGTCACACCTACAATCAAGGCATATAAAAACACGGTGAAAGCAAATGTACTAGAAATTCAGTCAAAATTAACCGAAAATCTAGTAAAATGTCACTACGATAAAAAAATGATTAAGTGAATGAAGTAGAGAAAGAAATGAAGAAGAAAGAGGGAACACAGATGAGAAAGAGGATCAGTTAAAGCTAAAAGGAGCTTGTAAAGTGCGTGAGAAACACACTTATCAAACTCCCCCAAGCTTAGCATTTTGCTTGTCCTTTATTAAACCAAGAATGAGAAAGAGGGAAAGTAAAGCGGAGAAAGAAGATGAGAGGGAAGAATCATGCAACACACTAGTCTAAAAGCAAAGCTACAAACTTGCATGACATGCGAGCTAAATGAGTTCCTAACAAGATTTTGGAGATCAACCAAACACAACATGAAAGATGACTAGGAAGCACAAGAGTGACTCAAGAGATGCAATCCACCGATCAATCGAGTCTTCTTAATTGAAAAACATGCTTTCTAAAAGTGATTTCTCACTCCTCTCCGCTTCCACGTCTCGAGCTTGACTCCCGCCTAGGGATTCACAACCGTAATAGCTCGCCTCTACCATATTATGATGACAGTCATCATAACTTGCATAAAATCTCACCCGCCACTACGTATACTAAATTGACCAAGACAAATCTAGAAGTTATTAAGGTTGTAACGGGGCTAGGTTAAGGGTGATAATATCAATTTGGGAATGTGGTCCAAAAAGAGTAAAGTGTAGTACAAACTAGGGGGTAAAAACACTCTGAAGCTAGTCCAAACAGCAACTCAAATCGAAATCTCAAATACAACTTTGATATTCACTTTTTGAACATATTTTTCATTTTTCTCATCCATTTGCTCACTCTTTCTTTTCTTGCAATAGAATATAAATCCAAATGAAATAAAAAGAGATTTCTTTCTTTTATTTTGGTTCCTTTTCCTTTCTCTCAATTTTCTTCAACTTCAGCAATTATACACGCCCATTAACTCACTTTCAACCATACAATTAGTATCAAAATAACTGAACTCAACAAATATAGACATGTACTCCACTTTGGGGAAAGTTTGGCCATAACTTATTACGAGGGTTAAACAACGACAATAGGATAGAAAGGCTCAAATGGGTTGAGAAGTAGATAATTATGCTTAAATAAAAGGCTTTTTGGCTTTGGACTCTTCATTCGAGCAAAATGAAATGCCCTAAATCACTCTTCTATTAGCTCGGTCTCATTCAATCCTGGGGAGATAAAATGCAAGTCACAAGTTCGGCGATCAATGGTGAGGGTTGTATAAAAATGTCTAACGAGGTTCTTGGCCCTCCTCCGGGGTTCATTGCACAAGTGACAAGGCAATCCAATCAACCAACTCGCCTAATTTCAAAAAGACTCAGCCAAAAGTTATCGTTCTCAAGGATCACCTAAAGTCACATCAATGCTTCCAAAGCCATCAAGTCAAATGCGGGGAAGGTCTTCTAATCAAGTTATAAATACTCTTAGCAACCAAATCATGCATGCAACCCAACTATCCTAAAAGCTGAAAAAGAATTTTTTTCATGCAAACCTACTAAAAACAAGGTTACAAGGGTGAGTTGGAAGAAACAGGGGGAAATACCAAGTAGATACATTAGTGTAGACACATAATCGTGTCTTCCCATTAAAATCAGATTTTTTTCCCGTAAAATCAGAAATCCATAATTAAAGGATAAATAAATATTTTAAAACGTGTTTTAAATAAAGTTGGCAAAGGCACGACAAGAGTCAGGCTGGTGCGCCGAGCGCACCAACCTGTGCTTGGCGTAGGGCTTTGTGCCTAGTGTACGTCTGTTCGTCAGGCGCAACTCTGTCCACCCGTGTCAGGTGCATTAATCTGCACTTGACACATGGATTTCTGACTCATTTAAAATTCTACGTCAAGCGCAGTTCTCTGCGTGAAACGCGACTTTTCTTTCTTATCTTTTTCAAAACGCGTACCATCTGTATACTTTCTATTGGACATGCCGCGTCAATGCACTTGACACGTCAGCCTGCGCCAGGCGCAACTGACGGATGAGGTTAAAAAAAATGGATTTTTCACATTAATACACTGCAAACTCGACGAATACTTTACAAACCTCTCTACGAACTACAAAAACTTCACTACAAGATTCCTACTTCCAAATACAAACACATTCAATATACATACTTTCAAACATTCAGATTTTCAAGTTTCACGATTGCTCGTCCCGAAGGTTGTGAATCTCGCAGACTCAAGCCACGGTATAATCCTGGGGGGTCCTTAAATAAATTATGTATTTTTATATTGGAGTTACTAACTGTTTATTTCATGATGTAGATCTTTAATATAAAATCGTGCTGCTGTATATTTTAATCCTTCTTTCTTTTTTATTTATACTAGTCTCATATGCACGCGATGCATGCGAAGAGATATTAGCATTAATATTGACATTAAAAGCACTAAATGCACTTACACTATTTTATTGTAGTTTAATTTGATCATTCACAACTCAATGTGATAAATGCACGTGTACCAGAATATACTATAAGTTGATATTATTGGATGATATATGATAATATCTTTAATATATGTGTAATTCATTAGGTAATATTACATTGAGAAATTGGATGGTATAAACCTATTTCTTTGATATATTTGAAATACGAATATATTTTTAGATGAGCTTGTTTATCCCAATTAACACAAACGACCACTATGAGCCTTTAAATGAATAAAATGATAAATTATCCTAATTGACACTTAAGACAATTACAAAAGGCAAAAAATAAAAAGATGAGACTGTCCCTTTTTTTTTGGGTATGTTTATGTTAATGTATGTTCTTTCAAATTATGATTGCAATTGGAAGTTTAGTTAGAAAGAAATTTTGTAAGTTCTTACTTTCTAATTATTTGAAATTGCTTTAGTTAGATTAGTTTAATTTTCAATCAAAAATATATCTTTTTAACCATATTTTTTTGAGAAATATTTTATGTGTACATTATATCTTATTATAAGTTAGCAATCTTAAGTTTCCTTATTAGTTATTACACATAAATATAGATCAAGAAAGAATTGAATATTTTATAATTAGCATTTATTGACAACTGAAGGGTAGGAAAGTAATCTTACAGGAGGACATCGTAGCTCACCCCTTAACTTATATAATAAAGATTTATATATTATTATATTCTTTCATGATGATTATATTCATATTATATGTTTGTCCCGCGTTATTACTTTTATCACCCACATGTTAATTTTGTTAATCAAAGACCTAAAGAACTATCCTAACATTAATCAGATCAATTTGGACAACCTGTTAGGTTCCCTTTAATATCGATTGCCTAAATAACATATTACTGAAATTAGTCTTTTTATGTGTTTCCTGAACCAATTTAGACTAATTATTTTTAGGGTGTTTGAAATATTATATGATTATTCTTTAGCATAAGATCTGTAATGAATCGTTATTTAGTAGAGGCCAGCAATGGGGAATATGGTTCCTGAATGTATTATACCCTCACCCCGAACTCAATCTTTGGTTCATTTTGGCCATTTATGGAGTCTACATGGGGAAATCTACATTGGATAATTTGTCCATATGGTTTTCCCATATCCAATTAGGTTTATGATTCTTCCTAAAAAGAATTGTTGGCGGCTTCTTTCGAAACAATATTCAATAAAACCTTAACAATGGAGTAATCAAATATACTACACGCTCATACCCCGTAGGCGAAATAAAAACACGCCTACAATTTGGCGACTTAACTGGGGAGGATTCTAATTTTTTGTTTTGTTTTAAAACGAGTGGGTGAAACTCGAAAAATATGATTCATACTCTTTTTATGCATTAGATTGACATTACCGTTTTGAATATGCATGGCTATGATTTAAGCCACCAAAAGGATAATCTACCTTGCCTCAATAGCACATGTTCTATGTGTGAGGTCACCCCGAGGGGTCTGCGCTTTTCATTCCAAAAGCTTCCCGAGCGATAGTGTTGGATCTTAGTTATAAGCAAATTCACCCAACCATGACATTGTTCTCTTGTTCCTGACTTGAGAACTGGAGTGCGTCTTACACGTGGCCTCCTCTTTAAGCAATGGTACGAAGCGTGAGACCAATCTCTTAGTCATGGATCCTTTCAGACTGAACCTAAACCTGACCAATAGTTTCAAATATAGAACTAGACTTTAGGTTGGAACTTTTGCATCCATGTTATATGACATTTGCCTGTGATTGCAATTTTTGCCTGTTATTATATTGACAAATTGTCATTATTATGCGTCATTCCTAAAATCGCGTCTAACGAACAATAAAAAAATCGTAAATGGCCCAATACGTTGCCTAAATCCCTGAAAAACATGTTGGAGAGTATTGCATCAAGCACATTGAGTTGCCCCTGGCACACCACTCCCGTGCCAGACGCACAACTTTGCGGCGCGCGTAGCAAAGCTGCGCAGCACGCAGTCTGTGCGTCGCACACTTTTCGTTGATTTAGTCGTCATAATGCACGATCCTATGTTCAATGCTATGTTTGTCCGTCTGCATTCGCGTAATACATGGTCTAATCAGAGGTCTTACCTAATTCAAAAAAATCAGTCTTTTCATGCAAGGTCGAGCTTGTCCTAAAGAGAAAAGTGCATCTAGAAAAGTGGTCATGGTAGAGTGAGGATTGTCCTGCATGTCTACCTCTTGGCATTTCATCCTTGTTATACCAGTCAATCTTACCCAATCATATTCAATCAATTCCAAAAAAAAACTTACATTTTCTTTATAAAAAAATCAATCTTACACCATATTCTATTCTACTCTTTTTTGAAAAGCATTTATTAAACACCATCATATATGACATTCAAAAAATATATATTTTCAAAATCGATACATCATCTTTTCCTAACAAAAGATAAAAACAAGGGGTTCTTTTTCAAAAATAAATCTCAAAAATTCTAAACCCAGTCCAAACACCTTCATACAATTCAATAAACCCAATCCAATTCATTTGCATTCATTCTAGGCCCATATGCATTAGCATCCAATTTGCATTTATTTAGGCCCATGTGCATTTCGGTCCATACATTCGCTAGCATTAGAGTCGATCATAGGCCCATATAAGTCTAGTTCATTTCAAAATCTAGTACCATCGGCATCTTTATGTAAAGTCTAGTCCAAGTATATCTCTAATCAATTCCAATCTAAGTCTAAGTATAAGTCTAGTCCAAGTAAATCTTAGGACCAAATAGGCTCAATGCATTTCGTAGGTTTAAACCCTAGTCAGTCTTAGGACTATAAAGTTTTCTTGTGTCTAATTTGCATTATATGTAAACCCTAGTTAGTCTACGGACTACAAAAACTCAGTATTAAGCCTATAAAGCCAGTCTATGGACTATAAAAGCTCAGTCTTAGGACTATAAAGTCAGTCTACAGACTAAAGCTCAGTATTAGGACTATAAAGTCAGTCTACGGACTATAAAACCTCAGTCTTAAGACTATAAAGTTTTCCTAGGTCTAGTTTGTATTATATGTAAACCCTAGCCAATCTACGGACCATATAAGCTCAGTCTTAGGACTATAAAGTCAGTCTACGGACTATAAAAGTTCAGTCTTAGGACTATAAAGTCACTTTACGGACTATAAAAGCTTAGTCTTAGAACTACAAAGTTTTCCTAGGTCTAGTTTGCATTATATGTAAACCCTAGTCAGTTTACAGACTATAAAAGCTTAGTCTTAGGACTATAATATAGTTTCCCTAGGTCTAGTTTGCATTATATGTAAATCCTATTTAGTCTACGGACTATAAAAGTTAGTCTTCGGACAATAAAAGTTCATCCCCTAAGTCTAGTGAAGCTAGCATAAGCAATCCTTCTGAGTCTAGCTTACAATCTAGTCCTCAGCAAAGTACAATCATTCAATCTGCCTGCATAGTCTAGTCCATGTCTGCATTTGCATATAGTTAGGCCCATGTCTCCATCATGTTCAAGTCTAAGAACCCATAATCATTTTCATTTCCATTTCAAAATCCTTTCCCATCTTCCTTTCCATTTTCATTCTCCAATTTCCCATTTCTCTTTCTCATCACAATTTCTCATTCCGAAAACATTATTTCTCAAAATTTATGAGGTCCACTCGATTCCGTTCATGACCAGTCGAGATATCACAACTTAGGAATACTTAAAGGAGGAAAAAAGTGTGAGCCTACTATAAAGGTCATAAATTGCACTATCACAACCCCGACTTCATTTAGAGTCATGAAGGTTAATTTTGACCACCTTCACAATAGAGGTGCAATCACTTTCATAGGTTCTACCGCCTTCATAATAGAGGCGCGATTACTTCCATAAGGTCTACTCTGAACCTTGCACCTAAAATAAAATTCAAGAGGTGCAACCTACATTTCTACTGCGAATTCCAACAGAATGATTAACATCTAACATCTAGTGTTGTATCCTACAGATGCACTGCAAAACATATGGTCGATGACAATAAACTACTAATACTTGGTACAACGAGAATCAGCATCACCGACACCTGTTTGTGTAGTGTATGAACAATGCAATAGACTTAGTATTTTACTTCTGGTCTCCTAGGATGAGTCAGAGAGTCCTTACCCTAAGCCAATTCTATCCTTTTCCATCGAGTCTATGTCACTATAGGACTTCATCTATTATAGCATTTCCATTTTTATTTCATTTTATTTTTCTTTTCATTGTCCTTTCAACATCATTCTATTTATGCTTCTAATTCAATGATGAAACTTAAATCACCTAATGAACTTGACTAATAATAATAAAAAAAGAGATATGGAAAAAAAGAGGACATACTTTGGACCAGGAGTTGTTCCCCTCTTCTCTCCATCATCCATAAACCATCATCTCCAAGCAAAGCTCCACAAACATCCTTCAAGACCTTCCAACAACCTAAACCAAGTGCTTGTGTGCAAGCCTTACTACATTAAAAAAAATAATCAATGTGAGGACAAAAGAAAAGAGCCAAAGGCAAATAAATAAAAAGTCAAGCTAGGGGGCTTGCACACAAGTTCTACCCCTCGTTCAAATCCTTCGATCCATCAAAATCTTATCCTATATAATTCAAATCCATGATCCTACCTTAACCCATCCAATTAAGTCTTCATCAAACCTAAAGCCTTTAACTTTTTAACCTTTCATCAACCTTAACTCCTTATTCAAGGTATGTCCAAGCCTACTAGGTTGAAAACTCGAAAAGGATACATAGGAATCCTCATCTCGAGGTCCGACCACTTCAATAAAATAAAATTAATCAAGTTCTAATGATTTGATTTTCTAGAGTTAAGGAGCATAATCTCTTTCTAGATCCCGACATAGACTCGAGCCTGAACATAGCATCGTCAAAGCCTTTTGCTACCTACATTTATTTGAGTCACAAATTTAAACGTTTTTATATTTTTAATCCAAACTCTCCTTGTCCCGAAGGACTCTCCGATAATTCCATGGTTTATGGCGGTAGCCTATATCAGCTTCCCGCCGAAGAAACTCCAATGACAACTTTCAACGCTCAAGACAGATCAACTTCATTTCAATTAAGCCTCAAGGCTAGTTCAAGCAAGCTCACCTAAAGTGGGGGCTTCCTATATATGTGGTGGTGCCTCCAAGTCGAAATAAACTCTCGAAGAGTTGTAATTCGCCAACCTCGTTTACGGACCACGATTATTTACTAAAAACGATTTTCTAAAATCATTCTATCTATTTCTGTACTATCCACATCTTCTAGCCTTGCAAAATACTGATTTTGCATTGCAGCTTTGCAAAACCCTGACCTTGCATTGCATCTCATACATTTTAGTCCTGCATAACCCTAGCCTTGCATGACATGTCATTCCTTAGATTTGCATAACCTTAATCCTTGCATAGCGTCTCATGTATCCTTAGAGAGTCTAAGTTTGCATTATTGCATCATCAAGTGTGTTTGAGTTGTTTGCACCTATTTCATGAACATCTTCTTCTACAGGTAATCAGATTGCTTGTAGTTATTGTCCTACATACTAACTTTGTTTTTGCAGAGACCGGCGTATATAGATCAATTCTAAACTGTAGAGCGCTTAGAATCGTTCTTCGTCCCGACACCGTTTATTTTAACTATCGGTTTCCTGAACCTCAGTCAAAGTGGGGGGTTTTGTAGACACATAATCGTGTTTCCCCATTTAAGGATCTGATGATAAAACATATCATGGTCTTAATTGGTCCGACCCAAGGGCTGATCAATTTGAAAAGCCATTCAAAACTATTTCAAAAAGTGTTAAAGTCCTATTTTAAAGCCCAATTAATTACTCATGATAATTAATTGTATTTGAGCCCAATCCTTAGAAAAGCCCAATTAATTGTTTAATAATAATTGATTATTTTTTATTTTAATAAATAAATGTTTTCAAAAGATATTATTTATAAGTAAAAATCAGATTTTATTCCACAAAATCATATATTAGTAATTAAAGGATAAAAGAAATCTTTTAAAACGCGGTTTAAAAAAAACTAGCAAAGGCATGGCAGGATCGGAGCCAGGCTGGTGCGCCTGGCGCACGTCTGCGTCAGATGCAGCTCTGTCCACTTGTGTTAGGTGCACTAATCTTCATTTGATACGTGGATTTCTGACTCATTCAGAGTCCTGCGTCAAGTGCAGTTCTCTGCGTGAGACATGACTTTTCTTTCTTATATTGTTCAAAACGCATACCACGTGTACGCTTTCTACTGGAACTGTTGCGTCATGTAGGAGTGTGAACAAATCGGTGAGGACCGGAGTTTGGATTGAACCGGACTAGATCGGAGTCTCCAGTCCGATTTCCGGTCCGGTCTCCAGTCCGATCTCCGATCCAGTCTCCGGTCCGCCAAACATCGGAATTCCGGTCCACCAGTCCGGTCCGATCCAAACTCGGAAAATTCTGGTCCGGACTGGTTGGAGCGAAATTTCTATTATCTTAGTAAAAAAAAGTTTATATATTAAAAAAAATTAAAAGGTAGAAAGTGTAGAAATTTAAAAACCTATTATTTATTCTTTTAGGATTATTGTTATTAAAATTATTATTTTTGATGTATAGAATTTATAAATATATTTAAAGAAAAAAAAATTTGGAAAAAAATTTCCGCTCCAAGAGGTGCAGGACCGAACCGGAATTTTTCTAGTCTGATCCCTGTCCAAGAAACCCTGGATTTCGGTCTGCCGGTCTGGCTGGTTCCAGTCCAGTCCACACCCCTAGCTTCATGCGCTTGACATGTCAGACTGCGCCAGGCGCAGTTGGTGCGTGAGGCGCAGTATCGTGTTTCCTATAAATAGGCCCGATTTTCGTGCAGATTAAAAAAAAAAAAAGAATTTTCACATTAACATAATTCGAAGTCGATGAATACTTTACGAACCTCTCTACGAACTACAATAACTTCCCTTCAAAATTTATACTTTCGAATAAAAACACATTCAATATACATTCAGACATTCAGATTTTCAAACTTCAGTACTTCACGATTTCTCGTCCCAAAGGTTGTGAATCTCTCATACCCAAGCCACGGTATAATCTTGATGGTCCTTAAATAAATTCTCTATTTTTATATTGAAGTTACTAAGTGTTTATTTTATGATGTAGATATTTAATATAAAATCGTCCTACTATATATTCTAATCCTCCCTTCTTATTTATTTATAATCATATATTATTATATCATTGTCTGATCATTATATTCATGTCATGCGTTATTGCTTATATCACCCACCTATTATTTTGTTAATCAAAGACCTAAAGAACTGTTCTAACATTAATCAGATTAATTTGAAACATAGTAGGTTCCCTGTAATATTGATTGCCTAAATAACATATCACTAAAATTAGTATTTTTATGTGTTTCCTGAAGCAATCTAGACTAATTATTTTTAGGGTGTTTAAAATATTATATGATAATTCTTTAGCATAAGATCTATATTGAATTGAAATTTAGTAGAGGTCAGAAAAGGTGAATATGGTTCCTGAATGTATTGTACCTTCACCCCGAACTCAATCTTTGGTTCATTTTGACCATATATGAGTCTAGACAGGAAAATCTACATTGGATAATTTGTCCATATGGTTTTCTCATATCCAATTAGGTTTATGATTCTTCCTAAAAAGAATTGTTGGCGACTTCTTTCGAAACAATTTTTAATAAAACCTTAACAATGGGGTAGTCAAATACAATATGCGCTCACAACGCGCATGCGAAATAAATAAGACGCCTACAATTACGCATCAGCAAATATAACCAATCATCAATTCGTAACTATTCCCGATAGATTCCTATATAACAAACCACCTATGAATCCAAACTCGCAAAAACATAGGGAGTAGGAGGGGGGGGTCTAGAAAAGCACCTAATAGTTCCCACCATTGCCCCTATCGGGAAGGGGTTTAAAAGGGAAAAATGTACCTGAATACTCGTTTTGGTAGTAAGACGGGTAATAGGGGTTGGGGTGGAAAAAGGGCTCCCCAAATGGCCCTTCACGAGGGTCAAATGCAGGAGAGTAGTATGGGTGGTTAGGGAAAGCTGGCTCATATCCGGTGTGGACATTGGCAAGATGATTTTGTTAATCCACCCAAGCCACATGGTTTAGGTCGATCCGGATATCGTGAAGAGTAGCAATGACCTCATGGTAACTGGCCTTTTGAGTGACCTAAATCTGGGATATGGCAGCCATGACGGAGGCCATATCAAAGGACTAGGAGGAAGAACTCTCGGCCATCTCGGTCACGGGAATGTGGTGGTCGAGCCTCGGAGACCTTGGTGCCCTCTCCACAATGGTGGACTGAAGGTAGGAAAATTTGGAGCAATGCCGAGGGTCAATATGGATATGAGAAACCCACCATCGGTTAGTACAGTCAGCGGGCGGGTTCTGAATGAACTCATGGCTTAGATAACAATAGGGTTTTCCACCCACAAGCTAAATGCAGCGATCATGCGTAAAACCACGTAAAAATTTTATCTGCTGCATAGTCGCACCATCCAATACTTTAGACTAATCAACATAAGGCACACTCTCTTCCAAGCGTGCCAGGTCTTCATCCAAATCGAGGTACGCCATTATTCGGGTAATCATTCCACCACAAACGATGTCAGAGGCTTTAGACGAATTGATCTGAAATTGCGTGGTGCCATCAGTTATCTTGGCCCACCACTCTTGCTCATTGTACCCCTGCCACTATGCCGTAAGGGGGCGTGGCACAGGGCACTAGGATGCATCCCAACTACATCACAAACTTCGCCAAATGATAGTGCTCCGACTTAATTTAAAAGGCGGGCTTCTATAGTTAGAGCACCGGAGTCCGGATTTTGACTTATGTTCAATGAACTCAAAAATTCAAGAGTTATTTTCTCATTAGGAGGCTCACGCACATAAAGGAAGTCCAACAACCCTAAATTAGTTACCATATCCTTTACTATTGAATCGATTTCAAGGAGACAACAGGTATTAAAGTCGTAGAACTTCGTTGGACGAAGAGCACTACAAAAATTAGAGCATTATAGAAACAAATTATGGCAACAATAATTTGAATTGTTGATAGATAGCAACATATATTATTTTTTACCTATTATAAAGTGACGTTTTTTACTCTCAACAAATAAAAGCAACATATTTTTGATTTGTTGCTATTGGAAACTAGTTGTTTTACTATTTGTTGCTAGATAGCATCATATTTTCAATTTGTTGTCATATAACAACAAACTACGACAACAAATATTTGGTTTGTTGTCATTAGAAACAATTAATTTTACTATTTGTTGTTAGATGGCATCATATTTGCGATTTGTTGTTATTTAGCAACAAATTACGACAACCAATTGTGGCTCTGTTGACATTAGGAACAATTAATTTTACTAACTGTTACTAGATGACATCATATTTCCAATTTGTTGCCATTTAGCAACAAATTACCAAAACCAATACTTCATTCGTTGATCATATTAGAAACAATTAATTTTATGATTTGTTGATAGATGACATCATATGTTCATTATGTTGATATTTAGAAACAAATATGAAAATAGATATTTGATTTATTATCGTTGAAAACAATATATTTTTATTATTTGTTGTTGAAATAACATCAATTTTTTCTAAAAATGTGTCCCACATCGAAGAAAGATTAGCCAAACTACCACTTTATATATCAAGAAATTTCAAACACTATTATCAATTTCTATTAGTATCAGTATGCAAATATAATTCAGAATTGTAAGTAGCTAGAATATAGAAACCAACATGTCAACAATATTTCAATGGATGCTATGTGGCAGCGAAAATGTTTCAGATTTTGTAGCTAAAATCATATGGAAACAAGCCTTTTAGCAACAACTATTTTTTGTTTCCAATTTGTTGCTAACGCAAGTTAGCAACAAATTTCTCATGAATACCAACAATTTTCTAGTGTTGCTAAATTGATTTATTTTTGTATCGTCGGCTTGAAACTCGTGTAAAAGTCTGGCATTGTGATGAATTTGTGAGTTTTAGACTATAAAGGGGTGGGGGATTAGAGCTTGAAGAAGGGGCCTGCAAGGAGGACCCTTTACTAGCTTTCTTAGGCCCGGAAGAGGTTCCCTGATCGCTCCTTCTCCTTCCCATGGTGTTGTTTTGAAAACAATTTGCAAAATATTTCTTTTCAAATAGGGAAGAACAAGGACGCGAACTTTTCAATGGAACAAATCAAGACCCTGGACAAGCAAATCACCTCCCTAATAAACACACAAAATAACCTAAAAAGCTATGCCAACAAACAAATCTCACAGTTAATCGCAACAAAATTGCTAACAATGAAGAACTTGTATCTACTCCAAATTCTCAACAAAGCTCACAGATTTAATCAACTCAAACATTCAACAATACAAGCAACATATTCATTAATATTTTCTCAACAATTCACTTTAACTAGTGCAATGTAGTTCATAAGAATCCAATCAACTATAAGATTTCCACCAAGAACACAAGATTGCACTAGTTCATCTCAACATTAATCACAAATTTGGGCAAAAATTCATGAACAACCCGAAATTAGAAGAAAAACAAGCATATAATAAAAAAAAAATAACTTTTAGTCCTAACAACAAGATTATAATTGAAAAACAAGAGTGTGGAAATAAATTATTACCAATTTGGAGATAAATTAAAATCCCGAAATTCAAAACCCTAGAATTTCAAAACTTGCAAAAATCCCCAAATTGATGGACTTAAGTGATGTATAGATGAAGAGTTTGAAGTTTCCGGTGAGAAGATGGCGTGAATTCGCCAAAAAGAGGTGGTGGTTGTGGGATCTAGAGAGGATGAGGTGAGAGAAAGTGAGTGAGGGAAGAGAGAGATTTGAAGATGTTGAGAGGAAGTGTGGGAGGTACGAAAAAAGAATAACATGATTTCGTGTTATTAGCCCACTCGGTGTTTGGTGCGGGCGCACCTCGCAAAGGGGTGAAGGCTGAATAGCAATTGTGTGTCCAATCATTGTGGGTATAATGGTAGATGCCCGTGACCAAGTTACTATTATTACTTTTTCCGCCTTTATGTTAAGCTTCTCAACTTTTCTTAATAAATGATTCACTACAAAAGGGTTTTTTTTCGCCCACCAAACTTACTTCCCAAATTGTGAATGTATTTGCAGAATGGTGCCAACGCACAACTTAGTGAAGTGTAGGAGCACCGTTCGAAAGTTTTTGGAAAATTTTGAACGGTGCGGGCGCACCTAACTTTCTGGCAAAACGAAGATTTTGTTTGTTTAGTGCAGAGGCACCAAAAAAACTGCCCAACAAATCCTTTTATGCTCATTTATTCTCATTGCTAGCTGGTAAAATTAAAAATGAATATAAAAAAAATGAAAAGTGAAAAGATGAAGTGGAACGGGTTGCCTCCCGTTTAGCGCTTGTTTTAAGTCATTAGCTTGACTAAAAGGAAATGTCTTTCAAGAGTTGAGCTAGGGTGAGCGAAGGATCAAACACCCAAAAGAACCGATAACATGATTAGCGTGGTAGAGCTTTAATCTTTGACATACACCAAAAATGGACCATTCTCGCTCAAAATCTCATACCCCCCCATAAGTTGTAGTTTTCAACACTTGAAAGAGCCTCGACCACTTGGAATTTATTTTCCGGGGAAGAACTTTAGCCTTGAGTTAAACAATAAGGCTTTTTCTCTAACCTGAAATTGTCTTTGTTGAATCCGGTGATCGTGCCATTTCTTTGCTTGCTCATTGTACAATCTTGAACTCTCGTATGCATTAAACCGTATATCCTCAAGCTCAACTAGCTTTTCCTTTTGAGCATCTCCCACCGAATGAAGATCCATGTTTAGCTCTTTTATTGCCCACCAATTTTTATGCTCGAGCTCAACCGGCAAATGACAAGCTTTGCCATACACGAGGCGGTAGGGAGTGGTACCTATAGGTATCTTGAAAGCCGTGTGAAGATTCCAAAGAGCATCATCAAGCTTCAAAGACCAATCCTTCTTTGTCTTACTTACCACTCTCTCAAGGATATTCTTCATTTCGCGGTTGGAAACTTCAACCTGACCTTGGGTTTGGGGATGATAGGGAAGACCAACTTTGTGATTCACCCCATATTTCTTCGAAAGTGCCTCTAATTGCTTCTTAGCGAAGTGTGGATCGCCATCACTTATCAAAAATCGGAGCACTTCAAAACCTTGGGAATATGATCTTCTTAAAAAGTTTGGTTACAAACTTGTGATCATTGGTGGGGGAGGCGATGATTTTAACCCACTTAGTTTCATAGTCAACCACGACAAGGATGTACATGTTGCCCAAATAAAGGACAAAAGGACCCATGAAGTCAGCTCCCTATATATCAAAGGGCTCAACCTTTAGAATGTTTTGTTGAGGCATATCATGCCTATTCTTAATGTCACCACTTTTTTGACATCTATCGCAGCTCAAAATAAACTCACGAGCATCTTTTTGCAACGAAGGCCAAAACATACCACATTGGAGCACCATAGCAACAGTTTTGCTTGCTCCACCATGCCCTCCACATGCCAAGGTATGGCAATGATTAAACACTGAAGTGATCTCATGATTAGGCACACATCTTCTAGAAACACCGCCAGCGCACTTCTTAAACAAGAGAGGGTCATCCCAATAGAACCTCAAAGCTTCCTTGAAAAACCGCTTCTTTTGTTGAGAATTGAAGCCATGAGGTTAAATCCCACAAGCTAAGTAGTTCGAAAATTCGGCGAACCATGGAAGCTCATTATTCATAATGGCTAATAAGGATTCTCCTCTCAAGTCTTCTTTAATAGGGGTCTCGTTAGGATAAAAAATCTTCTCATCAAGAGGGAGACGAGAAAGATGATCAACTACCACATTTTCGGTCCCCCTTCCTCTCCTTCATTTCAAAATCAAACTTTTGAAGAAGTAGCACCCACCTAATCAGTCGAGGCTTTGCATTTGAAGAAGTAAGACCGAAAGTAAGGCCGCTGCTGTCGGAGCCCCACCACCCTGCCAAACCGATCTCCCTCCTTAGCTCCCTTGTTTTCGTGTTTGAGCAGAGGTATTCAGACCTCTCTAATTTTTTTTTATTCCCTTTGTTTTGTTAAGTGAGTTAAGCCCAAACATGGGCCATATTACTACTCAACTTATTGGGCCAATAATCTGGTTTTTGGTTTTAATTAAACTAATCTACAATATTCATCAACTTATTAAGTTTAGTGGACTAATTAATTAGGTTACATTTTCTAATCAAGCAATAAGAATTAAACTAATTTAGTTAGTTATTGCCAATGGTTCACCTTATATTTGTAATACGAAAATTATTAGATTTAATTAAGTTTATAAATTATATTATAAATTTATGACAACTATTTATGATAAACGTATAATATTACGAATTAATGAGTGACCTTAGCAATAACATCACTTAGTAATAATAAAAGTATTAATAATAACTAAAGGCCAGTTGTTAAAATAAATTGAATATTTATATTTTTGTTGCGTCATTTCATGGTTAGATTAAACGGAAAGGATATTACAGCCTCCCCCGACTTTCAAGGTTATTAAGCAGGAATCGAGGTAACATTTATTGCTAACACGCACGATCCCCTTTGAAATGTGTTTGTGAAATGATGTTTATAATAATTATGTTAAGGATTTTGTGATGTGATTATTTATATGTATTGTGGGATACTTAAATTGTTTTCGAATGAGTTTCCTAAATGACGATCTTATGAGTTATTGATGCTCAAGTATGATTCATGAAAGATATATGGCTTATGCCAATGAATGCTAAACAAACGAAACATGATAAATAAAAGTGAAAGAGGTAGTTCTTGCAGTATAATGTTATGTTAATCTACTTTATGGTCGTGCACGTACCTTTGCACCCACCGTACACCCGAAAAGGGAGTTGGACTCCCTTATGGGTGCCGCATGTTATGTTACTACTCTATTTTGGTGCGAGCGATGTATCCAAAAAAGGAGCGGAGCTCCTTGAGGATTGTCGCATGGTGGTGTATCCAACAAGGGAGTTGGGCTCCTTGAGGATCATCACATGGTGGGAGACGTCTCACATGTCTATACTCGCCAGTTACCAAGCTAAAAGATAAAAAGATAATGGAATCTTATGAAGTTTCAAGACGCTACTTAGAATTGTTCACCTTGTTATTATTTTATTATTGTTTACAAAATGGTTTTACTATATTCTTTCATCCCAGTTTGCAAATAAAATGAATTGAAATGATTTTACGTTGTTAGAGTAGTATGATACCGAGCCTCGACTCATGGCGTTTTGTTTTTCTGTTTTAGGTATGCATACGAAGATGGGATGATGTAGTAGTGAGGATTAAGTTACTTTAATTCATGCGATTATGATGGTTATGTAATCCAAGTTTATGATCACTAAATTACGTAACATTAGCTATGCTTAAGCTATCTATATATATTTCTAGAATTACTATAACTATTATAGAGGTTTAGTTATATGAAAAAAAATGTTGCCTTGTACTTTCCTGTGTGGAGAGTACGACAGTGACGCACCGACTAAGTTAGGAAGGTCTTCCACTGCTAATCTTTGTAATTAAATAACCTAATAGTGATGCTTAGAAGTCGTGGCTTTACTCAAACTCTTGCCTTATGTCGTATATCCCAACTCTCGACGTCAGAAAAGGTCACACATGCATTAAGGCACGAAAAAACACGGTGAAAGCAAATGTACTAGAAATTTAGTCAAAATTGACCGAAAATCTAGCAAAATGTCATTACGATCAAGAATGATCAATTGAATGAAGTGGAGAGAAAAATGAAGAAGAAAGAGGGAAGAAAGATGAGAAAGGATCAAATCAAGGTAAAAGAGGCATGTAATAGTGCGTTAGAAACGCACTTATCAAGTGGTCACTCCTCCTCCGTTGTGGGCCTGCGTGTGCGTGCATGATTACATATTTGTCATGGTATCAGAGTGTACGGTCTTGGCCCATTGTTGTTCCCACGTAGGAAGGGTCTAGTAAGATTAAAATTGTTTTGGAGCATGTAGCCCAATAGTAGTGTTTACCCCATGTAGCTAGGGGTGTTATATAACAATTTTAGATGGGCTCACATGTGAGGGGTATTATATAACAATTTCAGATGGGCTCACATGTGAGGGGGAGTGTTAAGGTGTTAAGCCACATGTGAACTTGTACCACATTGAAGAAAGAGAGAGAAGATGACTAACATATAAGCTTAATGTACTTTTCCTCCTATTACCAATTAGTTTTAGGATGGAACCTCATCTGAGTTTGTCAATTTCTCCTCCGATGTGGGCTTGTGTGTGTAGGCTCAATTACACATTTATCATGAATACTTATATACTTGCAATGCGAGGTAGAAGACGAGTCTTCTCTGATTTTTAGTATTTTTTTTCCTTGAAAATTAAACAAAAATTTTGGAATGCTACTTTGAGAATTTAAACGTTATATTTTGTAACGTTTGTGAACATCTAACAAAAAGCTATTTGAAACACTAATCACTACTTCAACGTCTAGCATGCCAAACACATAATTACTGTTTTGACTTAGTCAAAACACTAAAAGCTAGTTAAAAAGCTATTGCCAAACAAGGCTTAAGACTTGGCAGCAGGGGCGGATCTACTTAGTAACAAGGGGTAGCACATGCTACCCCTAAAAAAAAAAAACAAAACAAAAACGCTGGAAAAAAACTAAGGAACAAATATATACAATATCGAGCAATATATTATAGATCAAATGAGTTTGGCGTGGTGGTAAGAGTGCATTTCCCATGACTCGAAGGTCTCAGGTTCGACTGCTGTTGCTTGTGATGTTTCATTGTTTTTAGTTTTTTTTTTCATTTTTTTTTTCCTTTTCCTTTTCCTTTTCCTTTTCCTTTTCCTTTTGCCCTTTTTCGTTTTGTTCCTTTTTCTTTTATTTTTCCTGTCCCTAATTTCCCATCTTCCACAATTACACTTGTAAATTTAAACAATATAACACTTCATATTACAACAAACTTTATTCTAATTATAATTATCTTTCATTATATTTTAAATACTCTACACTCTCCTAATTTCAAATACAAAGGTTCAACTTTTTATCAATCACATATTATAAAGTGAATCTTTTTTATTTTTTTTTGATATAGTACCATGTATTTTTCCATTTTCTACGCTATATTCCAAATATTTTTTCCTTTTCGAATTGTAGCTTTGAATTTTTTTTATTCTATATTGTACCCCTCTGTTAAATCAACTTTAAGTTTTTCATTAGTTTCTTATTTTAAGTTCTTCAAAGAAAATTCTCCGACTTGATAAGAGATACAACAGAGTAGTAGGGTACGTAGAGTTTTTACAGAAATATAGTATTATGAACCATATAATATTATAATGTCGTATTTTTAAAAGGGTTACAAGTGTAGGTTAACGTAAATTATGTTTTATATTATGAACCGTTATTTGGTTAGTTATACTATGCTACCCCTGAATGAAAATCCTGGCTCCGCCACTGCTTGGCACACAAGATATTTGGAAGTGAACATCAGTTCGTGTAAATGTTAGTTGCAACTGCTCAAATTCACATCCTGCATACATGTGCCTTCGTCTTATCAATATGCTGATATTTTCACCAAGGTTTGTCTCAATAAAGGTTCCATGACTTCCGATAATCTTAATGTTCGCACTTCTGCTGCTATTGTGGAGGTATGCTAGAGAGTATATTGACATATTCGCTAAATATAGAATATCATATATGCAGATTTTTATATTAGTGTTAGCAGTTAGCACTTGGGATATATATCTGATTCATTTGAGAGTCTAACTAAATGAAAATTAAAGAATCTACAATTAGGAATATACTGTATAGATATTAAGTTTATGCTTGGAGTGCAGATCCCCACCACAAAATTAGTTCTGTATACCACTATATGTATAATATATATTTAACAAAATAGAATAGCCAAGACATTTTTGTGTGAACAGAAACAAGACAAATATTTGGCATACTTTACATAAAAAAAAAACGACGAATAGCCGTTTCTTTGAAATTGCGAAGTTTGAGTAAAACTAAATATATATGATCGATATTCACAAACTATTCTTTATCTTCTATGGATGCCTTTTCCAATCATTATTTTACACAGAATAATTTCTATTTTATCCTAATCCTTTCAATGTTCGCACTTCATAAGGTGGAGACTGGAGAGATGACATACAATTCACTCCTATTGAGTCATCTTCATACAGCCATTTTCAGCTAATTATCAGCACACATGGCGTGGGACCAAACTTTTGCTCACTCAGTGAGGCCCACTATCTAGGGCCATTTGCCAAGCTTTATAGGCCTGAGATTTTGTAGCCTGATTCCATTTTATTGTAAAATTTCTAAGAAATTTCATATTCACATGAATGAGCTTCAAGAACTGCCACTAGAATATTTTTTATTCTTCTTTCTAGTCATCATTCTTATTATTCTATGGAAAAAATACAACTAGCTTAAATAATGCAAATAACACCAAAACTCATTGCACCACAAAATATACAACGTTTTCTTTAAGGAAATTAATTTTTATTGATTAAAGTCACATGACATTTATGATACAAGTCAATACTAACAAATTGGATTCAATATCCCTTCAAAAACAAAAATTGGATTCAATATAATTCTACTATAGCAATATCATAATTATTGATGATGAGATCTAACACCTCTTTTAATGAACCCTCTTCTACATTGATGTTTGATGATACAATATAAGATTATTATGTTGTTCTGAAGTAGAATTCGATTTAATACAATTAATTGTAGACGCGGACTAACATACATATATGACACTGCATGAATTTTCATCAACAAATCGGTTTGTACTAGAAAACAAATGGATTGTATTAGCCAATATATGGATGACTATAAATGAGAAATTTTCGCCGGTACTCATGAGATTTGACGTAATTATTAAATTATCCCTCACATTTGTGAAATTCATAGATACCCATGAATTTTGCGTTTGGGCTCAAGATATCCTTACTAATGGCGAAACCTTAGCGATGTTAGTTTTTTTTCTCTCCCCTCTCCATCTTCATCTTCTTCATCTCTTCTCCCACCATCCTCCATTAATTACATTCGAGACCTTCAATTTTCCCTCTCCTCCCCATCTTCATCTTCCTAAATTCTCAAAAATGAAAATCCAAGTCATATAATTAAAAACAAAAGTTCCCTTAATGAATTTTGTTGCAACAATTGTTTTTATTCAGTTGAGTAATGCGGAGGTTTCGAAAGATAATATGTTTAATCCTATAAATTGGATTTATGATCAAATGCTATGATCACATAAACAAAAAACTATACTTATATCTACTATTATATTTTTCATGAGTTGTAAAACTATATTGTAAATGGATCTTATTTTGAAGCATAATTCAAGCACTCTCCAATGGTTAAAACATTATGATGTTTTAAATTATGTAGCAAAAGTTATATTTGGTTTACATAATTAAATAATTTAGGTTGTTAATTGAAAACCAAACACTAGTTTTCACCTATCCAAAATTTCATTTATGCATTTAAATAAATGTAGAACTCTAGTTTTTAAAAGATTTATAATAAAAATTAGTGACATGACAATTATCTTGCGTGGCACGCTCTATTTCAAAATTGTAAAACTGTATTGTAAATGGATTTTATTTCAAAGCATATTTCAAGCACTCTCTAATGGTAAAAAAAATTAAAATATTTTGAATTACTTAGCAAAAGTTATATAGAATTTGCATAATATGATGATTTAGGTTGTTCATTTAAAGCCAAACTCTAATTTTCACTTATCCAAAATTCCTTATACGCATTTATATCTATGTAGAACTCTATCTTTGTAAAAAAAAAAAAATTAATGACATGACAATCCTACTTGGCGTGTTCAATACTCTCAAAATCTTGAGTAGCTCCCTATACTCTCGAAAAGTTTAACCTTTATATATATACTAGTATTAGGATCTGAGCAAATGTCCGTCCTCTTCGTCATTGAAGATGTAGGCTTTTGAAATTTTCACATATCCTGTTTGAATGTTTTTTGTCCGACATCAACAACAAGAGTTATAATGTAATAACTTTGAATATTCTAATTCTAACATTAATAAGTTCTATAAGAAAGCCCTAATTCTAATGGTATTTCTAATTCTAATTGCAGTTTGATACTTTCATACGCTAGCATGATCAATATTTATTCTATACCTTACTTTAATATAAAATTTCAAATATGGTATAAATGGATTTTATTCTAAAGTATTTTTTAAACACTTTCCAATTGTACAAAAATTATAATTTTACGAACTATATATTAAAAGTTAAAATTGATTTACCATACTTAAGTTTTTCATTGAGGCCCAAATCTATTTCTTTTTATCCTAAATTCTATACACGTATTTTTATTACATTATTGTACCTCTATTTTTTAAAATGACATAACAATTAATAAGCACGACAAACAACGTACAATGAGCACGCCAAATGTTACAACCTTGTGAGTTGGCTTTTGGACTCGTGCTTTATGTATTTTCTATATGATAAGGATATGATTTAGATTAGATTTAGATTATTTGTTGTAATGTGGACCCGCATGAAATCTTTATTTCTAAATTACATAACACCACTATTATTTTAGCAAGAGGTAAAAAGTTAGAAAGATATACATAAAATAATATATATCCATCAAGATCATATTAATGTTTTTAAAATACTCTGTAATAGTTAATCATACTGAGTTTAGATTATAAAAGCTATTCTTTTCTTATCTTCTTTCTTGGAAAAATAATATTAGGAACATAACGAAAATGATGCTGAAAGTAATTAATAATACAAAATTTTGCTAAAATATTACCAATTTAAGTATTTTTTGCCAAATCATAGAAACAAAGATAACTCAACTCCCAACAATATCACCAACCTTTAATCAAGATAATTATGCAATATCAGATGAGGCTCACCAACAACAAAATATTCTTGATATATATCACCAAACAACACAATAAACACTGTCGTCCTTCCATCCCTTCCTCATGAACATGAAATTAATATAGCTAGTTACCCAAGCAATCTCGTTTGAAAAAATTTATACAAAAAGGAAAAAACAAATTGTGCTAGCTTCAATCCATAAATCCCATACTTGACACATTTCAATGACCTATCCTAAGATCGTAACGGTTCTTATTATTTTTCATTATATTTTAAGAGGGGGGGGGGGGGGGGGGGGGGGGGGGTTTGTTAGCTAGATATGAGGATGGTGTTGTTGCATTATTGCTCTAATGTTGAATAGCTCCTAGTGGTCCTTGGATAAGAAATCAGCCCCTGCCTTATGGGAAATTAAATTGTAGGTTGATTGGAAGTATTCTGCCAAGAGAATATCCCCTGAAGTTAGCCATACCACTACAAAAATAAAGAGGGGATGCATGTTATGGCTCACTTATCGTGTAGAGGTGGAGCATACAAAACAATATGATCAAATATTATTGCATCCATCAAACACGACAGGTTCTGCATGGCATCACACTTTGTAGGATATGAAGGGACATAAATATAGTATATATAGTATATAATATTTATAGTAGCATTTATATTCAAAAATTGACTTGCTTTATAAAAATATTTGTTATGCTATATTGTAGCTCTTTAAAATTTACCTGCATTATAAAAATATTAGTTAGGCCATCTCGTTCTTTAAAGATAAAGTTTAAACTAGCTAACCACCAAACATTTGAAATTTTCTTTTGTAATTTATATCACTGTTAAGCACACCATATGCCTACAAAGAGTGATGTTGATGCAAGATGCAACACAATTAGAAGTGAGAGTATCCAAAAAGCAATTGGAAAAAGTTTTTTTTTTTTGTACAATTATATAACGTTTTGACATTACACTATTTATATATTAAAGTTCATTAATTTTTTACTAAGCAGATATATGATAAACGTGTAGGAACTTAGATGCATAATGCGGAAAATCAAGTATCAAATACTTGTACATCTATCCCAAGATCATTGCATAAATTAGTATGAATCAAACATTAGTATAGAATTATACCTTTGATGCGTATTTTCCTCTTTTCACCAAACTTCTAGTGGAGATCACCTTAGAACGTCAAGCGCCGTTCCTCTAATGTTGGTCCACGAACAACACTTGGATCACCACGTATGCTAGTACGGAAGAGAGAAAAGCACTCTCTTACTTTTTTGTGTGAGGGCCGAAAATGAGTGTGAAAAGACTAAGGAAAAATCAGATTTTTCACTCTAGAAGTTGTAAAGTGTATGTACACCTTTGTAACCCCATATAATATATAAGGTGGTTACAAAAGAGGTGTTTCATGAGGCTTTATTTTGCCTCATAATGTCATACATTATGAGCCTAATAAACTCATGAGTTACAACTCTTCCCATCCATCATCAAACCGCGCAACCCATTTCACAAATGGATTTGGATAAATATCCAAGTGTCATTACTTGTGTGACCTCATAGGACTCAATGATATTAGTAGTTGGCCCTAATCATATTAGTCCAACAAACCACAATTAGCTTCTAGCAAAACGTTGTGATCATCTAATATTATTGAATATATTATCTCCATAACTTATCCTAATATTATTTAGTTTATTACACTTGATCGAGGACAAAATCCTTCAATCTCCCACTTGTCTAAGAACAAGTGTGTAACCTTAAAATCCTTAAGTCGCTTAATGTCTAACTTGATGATATGATAACATCATATGTTCATCATACAATATTCAAGTCGTTCCTTGAAATCTGAGGTTGAAATGTCGAAACAAATGATTAACTTCTTAATCCATTTGAGCACGGCCATGCATTTTCAGTTCTCACTCTTCAAGAGGCCAAGACACCAATCCTAACTCTTAGGAGGACTTATCCAATCTTGTATGACCAAAGCTCCCACTCAATTCATAGCAGTTCCGATCGCTGCTTTTATAGCCTCCTTTTACGGCACGGTGTTTTGCAGCGTCAAGAACATACTAATCCTCAAGTAAGAACAGTGTCATACTCATGTCAAAGGAATCCACTAAACATATTAATAAGAGTCTCATAAACCTTTGTAGAGAACTCCCACTAGGTCTGCCCAGCGTGTATCAACTATACAAGCCTATGCAAATGACTAGACATCTCCATGTCCCCATAGCCCATGAAACTGCGCTATCAATCAACTTGCAATCTAGTCCATGAAACTGAATCATTTACGTTCAACTTAATGATTCGAACTAGGGACCAAGGTATATTATAACTCCTCTTCACATGATAGAGTTCCATTTGTCAAATCACGCATTTGACAATCCTATCAAATGTTATAAAATACTTCGAACGTTTTATTTAATACTAAACCAAGATTAAATAAGAACAAAACTTTTATTGATAAACATAAACATAACATATCAAAGCGAGTAATTATAACTGTGGACTAATTAAAAGTAAATATAGTACACAATTAAACCCACTCTCCTATATGCTTAAGCCCTATAGCCCTACTATGACTCTCATGCTTGGGCTGAGGCAATGGTTTAGTCAAAGGATCAGCAACATTGCTATCCGTATGAACTTTGCTAACTATTACATCTTTTCTCTCAACGATTTCTCGAATAAGATGAAACTTTCTAAGTACGTGTTTACACCTTTGATGTGATCTTGGTTCCTTAGACTGAGCTTCTTCATCCAAACGGCTAAGAAATTATCCAAACAGTGCTTTGCTTTAAACTTTTCCAGCTCACTGCCCCTCGATTTAGACAAAAGATGAAACCAGATTGGGATCAGAAATCATCTTTGTCAGTTTCGAAGCTCGCATCTGTGTAACCCTCAATAATTAACTTACTTTCACCTCCATACACTAAGAAATTATCCTTAGTCCTTCTCAAGTACTTTAGGATATTCTTAGCTGCACTCCAGTGTGCGTCACCTGGATTTGATTGGAATCTGCTACACATGCTCAAGGCATATGAAACATCTGGGCGAGTACAAATCATGGAGTACATAATGGACCCTATAGCTGACGCATAAGGAACATTACTCATTCGCTTAATCTCATCAGGCCCAGAGGACACTGAGTCTTGCTAAGCGACACTCCATGTTGCATGGGTAGGAAGCCTCTCTTAGAGTTTTCCATGTTGAACTTAGTGACGATCTTATCTATATAAGTTCGTTGGCTAAGTCCGATCATCCTCTTAGACCTATCCCTATAGATCTTGATCCCCAAAATGTACTCAGCGTTTCCAAGGTCTTTCATAGAAAAATAACTTTTTAACCATTCCTTGACTGACTCAAGCATGGGAATGTCGTTTCCTATGATAAGTATGTCATCTACATACAAGACCAAGAAGACTATGTTACTCCCACTTTCCTTCTTGTAAACACAAGACTCTTCTCCGTTTTTGAGAAAACCAAACTGTTGATTGTCTCATCAAAACGAAGATTCCAACTCCGAGATGCTTGCTTCAATCCATAAATGGATTTTTGAAGCTTACATACGCTCCTAGGATTTTCTGGATCCACAAAACCCTCCGGCTGTGTCATATACACATCCTCTTTCAAGAACCCATTCAAGAAAGCGGTTTTGACATCCATTTGCCAAATCTCGTAATCATAAAAGGCGGCGATCGCTAGGAGTATCCGAACGGATTTAAGCATGGCTACCGGTGAAAAGGTTTCGTCATAGTCTATACCATGAACTTGCTTGAACCCTTTTGCAACCAACCTTGCTTTGTAAACCTGAATATTACCATCCTTGTCTGTTTTCACTTTGAAAACCCATTTGCAACCAATAGGTGTGATCCCATCGGGCAAATCTACCAAGTCCATACTTGTTTTCAGACATGGATGCCATTTCGGACCTCATGGCTTCGAGCCATTTTTCGGAGTCTTTACTCATCAAAGCTTGCTTGTAAGTAGTAGGTTCCTCAAATTCTAAAATCATTATCTCAGAATTTTGGTTAACAAGAAATCAACAAACCTCTTGGTTGGTATTCTTGTTCTACTAGACTTACGAGGGGCTGCAACAGGAGAAATTTTCTTCTCAACAATTTGAGAATTTTCGCACGAATTAGATTCGAGTGGGACGTAGGAGGTTCGTGTACGGGATGCACGTCCTCCAACACTTGGTCAGTTATGGGAGAAGATTCCTCCAAAGGAGGAACTACTTCAAGCCCAACATCTGGCTCTTGTGTCGTTGTCTCTAACATAGGATGAACTATGTCCATTTGTTGCTCTTCTCGAACTTCTTCGAGAAATACATTACTCCCACTTGCCTTTTTGGAAATAAAATCTTTTTCCAAAAAGACACCACGACGAGCAACAAACACTTTGCCCTCAGTCGATTGTAGAAGTAATAGCCCTTGGTTTCCTTGGGATAACCCACAAAGAAACACTTATCTGATTTAGGGGCGAGTTTATCTGAAAGTAAACGCTTTACATAAACCTCACATCCCCAAATACGTAGAAAAGACAAGTTTGGAACTTTTCCACTCCATATCTCATATGGTGTCTTATCTACTGCCTTTGATGGAGTTCTATTAAGTGTGAAAGTAGCAGTTTCGAGAGCATATCCCCAGAAGGATATTGGAAGATCAGCAAAACTCATCATAGACCGAACCATATCAAGTAGAGTTCGTTCCTCCTTTCGGAAACACCATTCAACTAAGGTGTTCCAGGCGGAGTAGTTGTGAAAGAATTCCACAACTCTTCAAATGATCACTAAACTCTTGGCTCAAATATTCACCACCACGATCGGATCGCAGTGCTTTGATTGTTTTGCCAAGCTGGTTTTGGACTTCATTCTGGAATTCTTTGAACTTTTCAAATGATTCCGACTTATGCTTCATTAAATAGACATATCCATATCTACTTAAATCGTCCGTAAAAGTAATGAAGTATCCAAACCCTCCCCTAGCTTTTGTGCTCATTGGTCCACATACATCAGTATGTATTAGGCCCAATAGATCACTGGCTCTTTCACCCTTTCCAGTAAAAGGTGACTTTGTCATTTTACCCATTAAACATGATTCACACACATCAAATGGCTCAAAGTCAAAGAATGTTAGAAGTCCATCTTTATGCAACTTTTGAATGCGTTTCGCGTTTATGTGTCCTAAACGACAATGCCATAAGTAAGTAGGATTAGTATCGCTTGATCTATGTTTTTTGCTGTCTATGTTAAGGACATCTTTGTCTAAGTCTAAATAATATAGACCATTAGACCTCTTAGCAGTGGCATAAAACATTGAATTCAAATAAACAGAGAAACAACCTTTCTCAATTGTAAATGAAAACCCTTCATTATCCAAAACAGGAATAGAAATAATGTTTTTGGTAATAGCAGGAACATAATAACAATTATTAAGCTCTAATATTAATCCAGAAGGCAAAGGTAGACTATAAGTCCCAACTGCAAGGCTGCAACTCTTGCACCATTTCCAACTCGCAGTTCCACCTCTCCTTTAGCCAAAGTTCTACTCCTTCTTAGTCCCTGCACATTCGAAGTAATGTGAGAAACACAACCGGTATCAAATACCCAAGAAGTAGAGGTTGCTAAATTAATGTCAATGACATAGATACCTGAAGAAGAAGCCCCAGACTTCTTATCCTTCAAGTACTTTGGGCAGTTACGCTTCCAATGACCTATTTGATCACAATAGAAGCACTTGGCATTTGCGGCCACCTTTGGCTTTGCCTTTGCCTGTGGCTTAATAGCAGTCTTAGTGGCAACTTGCTTGCCCTTATCTTGCTTTTTCTTGCCAGCCCATTCCTTCTTAAAACCCTTTTCCTTTTGAACCATAAGAACTTCCTTCTTAGGTGCAATAGTGAGTTTTGCTCGGCAGTCATGAGCATCCCATGCAACTCAGCAAGGGTTTTCGACACCCGTTCATATTGAAATTCAATCGAAACGTATTGAACCCCTTATGAAGTGAGTGCAGAATGATGTCAGTAGCCAACTCTTGGCTATAAGGAAAGCCCAACCTCTCCATGGCTTCGAAATAACCAATCATTTCGAAGACATGAGTGGCGACCGGCTTGCCTTCAACTAACGAACACTCAAGAATAGCCTTGTGAGTTTCATACCTCTCTATCCGAGCTTGTTGTTGAAACATGGTTTTCAACTGTCGGATAATGCTATAGGCATCCAAGCTTGCAAACCTCTTTTGAAGGCTTGGTTCCATAGCCGCTAGCATAAGGCAAGTAACAATTACTGACCTTTCTGCAACGGCCTTATGGGCCTCTTTCTCAGCATCAGTAGAGGTAGTAGTTAAAACTGGGATCGGGGTTTCAAGAACATCCTCTCGACCTTCGGACCTAAGAACAATTCTTAGATTCCTTTCCCAATCAAGGAAGTTGTTCCCGTTCAATTTATCCTTCTCAAGGATTGAACGTAAGTTAAAAGGTGAATTATTGTTGTTACCAGACATGATATCTACATAGAAGATGCAAAAAGTAATAAGTATGTTTATCATAATAGCTTTTAACAAATTTTAAACACTTTAAAATAAAAGCTATGCACTTGACCAATTTTAATGTGTCCCTTTTGAATCAAGTGGTTCTAAGATCCTATCAAACATGATTTATAAGTGGACTTTGGCCTCAACTTAAAACCAAGTTTAAAAGGTAAGTAAACTCTTTTACTAATTACAACAATTGTAACTCTTAGTTAATGGGTGATTGCTAAGGTGATTATGCTCCCAGGTAAGGAAGTTACCCACAACGTTGGGGAGAGCCTTCCTAATCCTAGACAGAGCATGTCACCCAAACACAAAAACCCATAAACTTTGCTACAAAATCCAAAACCGTTTTGATGATTTTGTTGGGCCAAACCAAACTAAACTTGCAAATTTCGGAAATTTACTCTACTTAGCCCAAGATTGAAAGTAACACTCTGCTTTGGCAGAACCTATTACTAACGATCAAGTTTTAGTAGGTGTTTATTTGGAATAGCAAAAACCCAATATTTTATTTAAGGGACCTAAGTAAATTATTATGTTGATTTAATTACTAGTGAACATTTAAATAATTAAATCACAAGCATAATAAACTTAGAAAGCATTTAAAAGCAATATTTAAATGCATAAAATAAAATGTGATCCTAGTATGGCCCCTAAACCTAAAGACTACTCTTTAGGCTCCCTTGTTGAATCACCATGGATCTCCATCCTTGTGCTTCATAGGATAAGATTGAATCACCATTCTTCTATTACTACTTGAATAAATATTTTTGAATTATAAACTAAAATATTACAAAAATACCAACGATGCGTAGATCGTATTTAGATTACAAAAATACATTAACGATACGCAGATCGTATTTTCTATCCAAGTTTTGGGCCATACTAGTCACCGCATGCATTCATAATATCATATATACAAAAACATGCATTTTAATCAACTATTAAAATAAATTATCATGTTTTAACAACTTTAAAACATAATAACACCATGAAGATTTAATCACACATTAAATCCTATGGTTGGTACCTTAAGACAAAATTTAATCATATTAGAATTTCGTCTCACAAAGGCTTTAAATATTAATCTAACAAATTTAATCATATTAAACTTAAAGAAAAATTAAAGCAATTGTAGGCACCACATATAATTAATCATATTAAAAAAAAACTTAACATGATGACTAACCACATAAATAGGCATGGAAGAATTAATCAACTATTAATACTAACAACCTAAAATGTAATTAACATCATAATAGTAATAATAATAAATAATAATAATAGTAGTTACTAACTCCTTAGTAACCCCCTTTAAAATTAACTAGTCAATTATCACATATAATTAACTAATAAAATTAAAGCTCATTATTTTAATTTAATTATGACTTAAATATAAAATTAATCACCATTAATTAATTTATTTGCAAATTGAAAAATACTCAAAAAAAAATTTTTTTTCTTTTTCTTTAAAAAAAAATAAATAAAAAAAATTGGAAGCTACCAAGGCAGCAGTGCATCACCACTGCCACCTCAGCAGCGACCCTCCACCGTGCGAACAACCTCGGCAGTTTCGGCCACCGCGTCGTTGGCAACGGCGACCACCACCGAAGACCGGCGACAGCCTGTGCTGGGCAGCGCAGGATGCGACCCGCGCGCAGGCAGCAACCATGCCCAGGGAACGAAGCGACACGCGCGACCTGCTGCGGCCAGCGACGCACCACGCCGGTGAACCCGCCGGCGGAACGCCTGCCACCACGCCGGTCTAATTTCCGACGGCCCTCCCCCTTCCTCTCAATTATCAACAACCATTGTGCATAATTGAAGGGAAGTTACAACAAATTGATTTGGGGAAAAAATTAGGGTTCATATTATGTTTGTTTTTTTAAAAAAACATAAACTAACACACAAAATCTGATATTTTGTGATGTGAGATTTCAATTTTGAGTATAATATATATTTACATATACATAAAAATCCAATTTTTATGTTTCCAATCAATTAATATTGCAATATTAATCTTGCAAATAAACTCATATATAAAGCCCTCCCTTAATTGAATTAAAAAATGAAATAAAACATGCATCAACATGATCATATTAATCTATGCAATAGGCTAACTGATACCAATGTAGGAACTTAGATGCATAATGCGGAAAATCAAGTATCAAATATTTGTACATCTATCCCAAGATCATTGCATAAATTAGTATGAATCAAACATTAGTATAGAATTATACCTTTGATGCGTATGTCCCTCTTTTCACCAAACTTCTAGTGGAGATCACCTTAGAACGTCAAGCGCCGTTCCTCTAATGTTGGTCCACGAACAACACTTGGATCACCACGTATGCTAGTACGGAAGAGAGAAAAGCACTCTCTTACTTTTGTGGTGAGGGCCGAAAAATGAGTGTGAAAAGACTAAGGGAAAAATCAGATTTTTCACTCTAGGAGTTGTAAAGTGTATGTACACCTTTGTAACCCCATATCAATATATAAGGTGGTTACAAAAGAGGTGTTTCATGAGGCTTTATTTTGCCTCATAATGTCATACATTATGAGCCTAATAAACTCATGAGTTAAACTCTTCCCATCCATAATTAAACCGCGCAACCCATTTCACAAATGGATTTGGATAAATATCCAAGTGTCAATACTTGTGTGACCTCATAGGACTCAATGATATTAGTAGTTGGCCCTAATCATATTAGTCCAACAAACCACAATTAGCTTCTAGCAAAACGTTGTGATCATCTAATATTATTGAATATATTATCTCCATAACTTATCCTAATATTATTTAGTTTATTACACTTGATCGAGGACAAAATCCTTCAAAACGTTATCCTGTAATACTGTTGGTTTCTTTCTAAACTATCAATTTTTTAGGAATTTTACTAATTGCATATTAGAGATCTTGAAAATATATAAACGTGATGGCGAAAACGTTTCAATCATAAAAAAAGGAGGAAATATAATAGCACTAGGTTTATAGATTGTACTGGTTTTGCTTGTATTAGGTTTGCACTCTCAATAGTCAACCAGTTAGTAAGGTCCAGAGATACGTTGTGGACTTCGAAAGTGTTTGAAGAAAATCATAGGCAAAAAGTTTGGATTGTCCAAGAAGTGCTTGCTCAACACCTTTGGTTTCACACGACAATTTTCCATATTTTCTTTGTTGCTTCTTTGTTACTTTGATTCCTAGTCTTTTTATGTTAGGTTTCCTAGAAGATATCTTATTTTCTAGAAAAAGATGCTATTTGTTTTCCTAAAGCAAATAACTAGTTATGGGATACTAGTGGATAAGATCTTCTTAGATGCTAATTTTAGTAGGGTTATAATTCCAACCCTTAGATAAAGGAGGCTTGAAATCACTATTGTGTATGCTCATAAAATAAGTGGAGAGATCAGAAAATCTTAGGTTTATAGTTAGTGTTCTTGAGAGAGATTGTAATTCACGTGCTTTACGAAGTTTGGAGTTTGCTAATTTTCGAAGAATGATTACTGAAACTTTAGTAGTTTTCACTTTATTGTTATTAAGGTCGAATTTGCGCTTGTCATTGTTTTAATTTTTCGCTCCTTGAAGTTATTTATATTATTTGCTATGACACTTCGACGTTAATCTTTACAACTCTATGCACATCCAATCAGTTGGAATCTATACAAATATATTAAAAGGCGTGCGAAAACAAGAAACTGTGTCACGTGGCGCTCTCCATATGGAGTAGTTCCAGTTCATGTAATCCATATACAATAAAAAAAAATTAAGAAATTGCATAGTATAGAATTTGATCCCGAGACCTCAAGTGCATATACTAAAGTTCTAACCACTAGACTAAGTTGTATTTAGTGTTATTATCATAAAGTATTATATTAATAAATGAAATTTTTTCTTATCCGGAACATAGCCTGAGCCTAATAACTAGTTTCGTAACTCAAAACTAGTCAATTATTATTATTTCTCAAGTACTCGATTGGGTGTCGAGAGGGCCGCATACAAACACACACATTGCTTTGAACTTTTATGTGGTGTTAAAATGTTATATTTGGTCATGATTGACAGAAATAATTTGTCTAAACATCATTCTTAATAATTAGACATGATGCTTCATGTACTACCTTCATATTTTTGTTCCACTATTTGACATTTGGATATCGTTCATCAAACATCTTTGACTATATTATTTTATTGTTATATATAAAAAATATAGTCAAATGCAATCTTGTTAGATATGTCTCATTGTGAGGATTACTCTAGATAAAAGGGGGCCCAGGATCATTTTTTATGCTCATCAAATACGGAGAGTGATTCAAAAACTCTTAGCTTTCTAATTAGAGTTCTAGAGAGATTTTAATTCACAGGATTTGTGAATTTTGGATTTTGTGTATTTTTTTCAAGGATTAGTGAATTAAACGTGAGTAGTTTTTCCTCTGTATTGTAAAGGATGCTTGGGATCATTATTTTTTTATGCTCATCAAATATGGGAAGAGATCACAAGGACTCTTAGATTTCTAGTTACAGTTCTTGAGAGAGATTGTAATTTGCAAGATTTGTGATCAGTTTAGGATGTTGGTAATTTATGTTGAAGGATTAGTGAAACGGTGGGTAGTTTTTCTCTACTTGTTAAGGAAGAGGTTTTTCACGTTAAATTTGCGTCTGTCATTACTATAATTTTTGCTCCTTAGATTTGTTTATATTGTTTTCTTACTAATATGGAGGATATACTCTTCGGCATCGGTCTTAACAGTGGCAAGCCCCATTTTTTTGTTTGTTTAAGCTTTTGTTAACGATAACTATATGGTCTTTCTCTAATGGAGAGTTGTTCAACTCATATATTGGGTTACATCTACCTGTATGTAGAGTATAAGTGGAATGGGCTGGATTGGACTTTGCCAAATCCATATCCAGTCCAAAGTTTCTTGAACTCGAGAAATAGAGTCCAAGTCCGATCCACATATTTTTTGAATCCAGTCCAGTCCAAATCAATAATTTTTTCTTGAGTCATAATCTACTCCATTCCAATCAGATTATTATAGTATATTTTTTTCGGATTTACATTCAATGATTCACAACGTTTTCTCATAATTGAATTTCAAAACTTAAGCTCATTATATCCATTCCATAAAATATGTAACATACATCTCTTATATTATATATATATATATTGGACTGGACTGGACTTGTTGGCCTCCAAAGCGGTGAGTCCAAATCCAGTCCGAAAATATTTGGACTCGAAAATCTGAGTCTGAGTCCAGTCCAAAAAAAATTCAGTCTAATCTAGCCCAACATTGGACTAATTAAATTGGACTCTGAACTTTTTGCTTACATCCTATTTCCTACCTATATGTTGGGTTTTATTATTCTCCTTGTGAGAGTTTGAGCACTTTATTTTGGGTGCTGCTTTGTTTTCTTTAACAAATCAATTTGTTTATGAGAGTTTGTGCACCTTCACACAAGCGATATCAATTTTTCGTCTACAATGAGTTAATCATATCAAGTTCTACGACAAAAATACAACAAATCAACAGACCCTTCATAGAAAGTTGTACAAAACAATTAATGGTCTATTTATAGAATTTTTATATCTTATCAACCATTGTGATTTGGCATAATAAAATTTCCTTTAATCAAATTTGGTATGTATTTATTAGTTTTGATTTAAGTTATAGATATCGTATAACTTTTAAATCAGTGAATTAATTTTAATTTCAAAAATAGTGGTTCATTAGATTACGAATTACAATATTGGTATTTCAGAAGACTATGGTGGTATATAGTTCGTGGAGACGATATTACTTTGTATGGTTGAAATGCTTTATTTACTTTATAGAAAATGTTTTCTTTTACATAATATAAGGAGAAAAGATAAACACCCTCTTCTCAAGGAAATTTCGTAGGAGATATTCAAAATAACTTTGATACATAAATAGCTTTTATTTGTGGAGTTAGTAAATACTTCTCTTATGAGTTTCGTATGTCCACATATTCAGTCACTTATGCACTTTAGACAGGTCATGAGTTGAGAGGATGTTGATCCGAACAGTGGCTTAATGTTATATATACTCTATATACATTCTAGTTTGTGGTGGTTTTCTACAGAACTACAACTACAATCAGCTCTACCACATGACTATTCATCGGCATCTTTTATGTCTTATCAACTACATCTTTTCTTGGAGTAACTCCAATAAGTTCAAATGTTTAAATTTTTTTTTTTTTTTTTTTTTTTTTTCCAAATGTATAAATTCAATCGCGTTAGATAAGTTAAATAAATAACTAGTATATGAGTCCGGACACTGCCCCAGGTTAGTATTGTGTTTCCGAATTTGATGTGCAATTTTTTTCATTCCCACTAAAATATATTAAGGAAGACTCAACATTTAAAAGATACAAATATAATAATGTGGATACTTAAAGCATGATTAAAAGTTAGTTGAGATGATAATTGTGTCATGTATAATAGCAAGAAGTCAAGGGTTCAAATCTTGTTGCAATCTAATTTTACTTTTCTTAATTGACATGACTTATGTACACATTGGACAATTCTAGTGGAATAACAGAGGTGCCATGTGGCATGTATACATTGTCATGCACACATTTTAATAATATACTTGTTTTTTTTGCCCGGACGATGTGTCGGGTCAGTTACTATAAACAAATATGTAATTATTTTAAAATTTCATAATTTATTTTGCTACTCGTATTTTTTATCCATTAAGAAATTGAAAAAGTTCACGTTACGACGTGCTAAGTAAAAAAAATTGAAAGGTTTGAGTTTGAAAACAATATCTTAAAAGGAATTATGGTAAGAGATTATGATATCAATATCCTCTTGTAAGTTACGCAATTAGAGTGTTAGAAATGTATATATACTTGTTTAAGTATTTTTAGTTAATTATAATTATTACAAGACTTCATCATATTTTATTTGAAACATTAGACAACAAAGTCATAGTGTATTGATGGTTAAACTCTTACTTTTCATTTCAAAGGTCACGTGTTCGATACCTTGCACATACACATTTTTTTTAAAAGTGATGAGTACATGTAGACATAAAACATTTACATTAGAAATGTGAGGAGAGTGCCACATGGCACATATGCTTTCATTCGCACGCCTTTTAATATATTTGTATAGATATGTATAGATTATGGATAGAAAAGTGGAATGGAGGACATTAAAGGCCATAAGGAAAGGAATCGAGAAATTATTTTCTCTCTTTTTCTCCAATGAGGATAACTCACATGTGCAAATAAAGGGTTTAAGAGCAACTCCAATGATAGAGCAAAATGAAAATTGGCTTAGAGTGCCACATAGATTTTTCTAGCTAACTCCACTTTAAGCCAAAGCTCGATCCCCCAATGGTTAGCCAATATGAGTAGGTTCCACTTGAAGTAAAATAGTTTTTTTTTTAAGGAAGAATATAGAAATTGTTCACCGAAATTCCCACATGGGCCCACAATTTTAGCTTAAGCCAATTGGCTAAGAGCATCTCTGATGGTTTCATATAAGGGCATGCTTACAATTTTTGCTAAATATGTAGTTGTAGCTTAACCACTGGAGAGAAAAAAAAAATAAACCTGCTTGCAAGCAAGTGTAGCCCAAACACGCAGAGTAGCTTGAAAAAATAAGAGGGAACACATCCAATTATGATATGCCATGTGGAAACTTTTATTTATTTCTATGTTTTAAAAAAATGACAAGCTAAAAAGTGATGCAGCTTACCATTGGGAGACATTGTAGCTAGCAAGAAATGTTGCTTAAAAGATTGATGTGGCAAGTCAAGTTACAAGGTGGAGATGCTCACCATTGGAGATGCTCACCATTGGAGATGCTCTACAAGCTATATTGGCTAGAAAATGAAATTCTAGCTACTCACTCCAATGGTTGGGCTAATTGCTTAACTTTTTTTTTTATTTGCTAGCAAGTCCCTAATGTGCACCATTGGAGTTGCTCTAACAAATAGTCTGATATGCATGGATTTACATTCTGCTTTCAAATATTACCATAAAAACGAAAGGATTTTGTTTATCAACAAAAGAACTAAGATAAATAATTTTAATCAATCTTTTCCATTCCCTTTTCTTCGTGCATGCTGTATCTAAACAAGTTGAAGATGTATGACCTGTATCCCTCTATTTCCCATTATCTTCTATAAATTCCCTTTAAACTTTCCTATTATTTATGCAGATTTTTGCCTTAACGACACAAAGTAACGTTGGGACTACATGTTGCTTGGTTTTGATAGCAGAGGTGGAAAGGCTAAGTATTTCTTGAGTGCTTGTAGAGCGTCTTCATGCCCTTGCGACTAGTCAAAGCCTTTTCTCTTTCTAAGGACATCGCAAAAGAGGTGGCATTTTTCGGACGACCTTGATATGAAGTGGTTAAGCGTCTCTTGTCGGCTTGTGCACCTCCTTGATATTTCTAGGTGATTGGATATTGATCAACGCCTTGATCTGGTCGTGGCTTGCCTCAATCCCTCTTTGCATCATGACATAGCCTAAACATTTACCTGCAATAACTCTAAATGTGCACTTAGCAGGGTTAAGTTTCATATCGTATTTCTGGAGAACATCGAACGCTTCGGATAGATGTTGAACATGGTCACTTACTTTCTTTGATTTCACCAACATGTCGTTGATGTACACCTCCATCATGCCACCAAGTTGGTTTTCATGTTATTTACCAACCGCTGATATGTTGCACCTGCGTTTTTCAGTCCAAAGGGCATAACTTTATTACAATAAATGCAGTCTTTTCTTGGTCAACATAATGCATAAGGATCTGATTGAAATCCGAATGTGCGCCTAAGACGTTAAGAGTTCGTATCCTACTGTTGTGTAAACCATTGCGTCTATGTGGGGAAGTGGGAATGGATCCTTGGGACATGCTTTGTTAAGATTCTTGAAGTATATACAAACTATCCACTTGCCATTCTTCTTGTTGATAACAGCAACATTAGCTAACCAATCAGGGTATTTCACTTCACCTACCTTACCTGTGTCGATCAATTTTTGTACTTCGTCGTTTATGATTTGAATGCGCTCAGGAGCGAACTTGCATCGCTTCTGCTTGACTGGTTTGTGGTCCCGATCGACGTTCAACTTATGGGTGATGACGTCTAGACTTATACCTGTCATATCTTCATGGAACCATGCAAAATACTCTTAGTTAGCTTTTAAAAAATAGTCTTCGTTAGCTTTTAAAAAATCGATTACCTAGCTTAGGAGCTCAAGCGAAAAGTTGCTCCAATACAAACAACACAATCACGGAAGGTTGGATCAAGCACCACATCATCTACTTGTTGCTCGTCTTGCGCTGAACCGCCTGTTAATTGCTAGATTGACGCTTTGGCGGGTTTGAGCGACGAACTGTAGCATTCTCTAGCTGTTATTTGCTCGCCTTTGATTTCTTGGACTCCCCACTTGGTTCGGAATCTGAGCGTCTGTTGGTAGGTTGACGAGACTGCTTTTATCTTATGGATCCATTGTGTGCCTAGGATGATGTTGTATGCAGATGAGTAGTCTACGACATTGAATCTCGTCTGCAAGTTGACGCCTTTGGAAAAGGTTGGCATGGTAATCTCTCTGACGGTTTGTTGCGCTTCTCCACTATAGTCGACTAAGGGTGTTGATTTCTTCGTTATGTCCCTATCATCAAGACTCATACCTTCTAGAGCTTTTTTCAACAAGATGTTGGGTGAGCTTCCTCCGTCGACCAGCACGCGTTGAAGCAACCAGTTGCTGATGGTCAATCCGTCATTATCCTCTTTGTCGCATGTCATTGTCATCAAAGCTGATGGACAACGCTTCCAATTTTCGTTCGTCGTCTAACCTGCAAGACATAGGAACTTTAGATGAAGGAGAACCCTCTCTTGCCAGCTTCTTGGCTGCTGAATATGTTAGTCCGCAAACGTCAGATCCACCAAAAATAACATTAATTACCTTGACATTTATAGGAGACGTAGGTGGATTTGGTTTGGGGGGATTATTATCGAAAAACGTTTCCCTTTGTCGCTGAGAAGATCATGCAGATGCCCTTTGTTCAACATGAATGCAACTTCTCTCCTGAGTGCGATGCAGCCTTTGGTCTTATGGTCGTCGTCGTGATGGAATTGACACCATTTGGTCTAATCCTTTTGAGCGTCTGGTAGGTAGCTCTTCCTCGGCCATCGGACGGGTGCGCGATCTTAGTTAGAGCGTTGACAACGCCTCCAACGTTAACAGAAAAGCCATATGATTCGATATCAGGGTAAGCGTTGGGATCAGCTTTGGCTTAGGTACCTGCACATTTTGACACCTCATTAACATTATGTACCTGATTTGCCCTATTGTATGGATGAGGCCTCTAGTTATGCTTTTTGGTTGTGAGCGTTTTGCGATCATTGAGGCCTTCTAAAGCATGACGCGTGGATATGGTGTTGAGGAATGTGTCATCTTCTTCCAACCGCATCTAGGCCAAAGCTCGTGACTTGACTTCTACAAACGTCGCACAAGGATACTTGGTGAGACGGTTGTACAACTCAGATCTGAGGATGAGTCTTTCCTAAAACATCCAATAGCACTTTTAGTATCTAAATCTTTATTTCCGATCATTTCTTTATTAAAACAATCATAATAATCGCGAATTGGTTCTCTTGGCTTCTGAACGATGCCATAAAGATCACTAGTCTGATTTTCAAGACTACGACTGCCTTCAAATTTGCTAAAGAACCTGTTCACGAAGGTTTAAAAGTTGTCAATGCTTCCTAGTTTGAGGGATCCGAGCCAATTAAGGACAGCCCCGTTCAGCGTCGCTCCAAAGGATTTGCACATGCATGATTCGACCAAGTGCCATGGAATGGAGGCTTACCACATCCGCTGCTTGTATTGGGCGACATGCTCTGTTGCGTCGGTAGATCCGTCATAAGTCGCGGCCAGGTTTGAGCTTCTTCGACAATGCTGCCTTGGTGATATCTTCCACGAACGAGACATTACATAGCCGTGGCGATGCCCGATGATGCTAAGGGTTGGGGCTCCAGGAAGTTGAGAAAGGAGCCTCATCATTTGACGGTTTTGCTTCTCGACCATAGCCATTCTTTTAGCCATGACGTCGCCTTCTTTGGATTGATCACCTTCGGGAGTGTCATCGTCTTTTAATTCTTCATCTTCGGCATCTTCGGACTCAGAGCTCTATTCATCACTGAAGTGGATCATTGATGAGAATTCTCCTATGTTCTTGGGACGGTGGTGCTTGGACGCCTTCGTCGAGACTATCTCTTCTTGCACCTTTTGCACTTGCTATTTCGACGAAGTGAATTCAGAGTACATATTGTCATCGTCCTTCATTTGCTCCATTTTAGCTTTCAATTTTTCATAAGCGGTTTTCATTTCATATGGATCCATTGGTATGGATGGTGATGATGTTTGATCGTTAACGAGAGTTTCTCACAGATTTTAGCATAATTGTCTCTATTTTACAGAACTGTAGGACCTTACGATCGTACGATCCGATCCCACCGATTTGATCTTATCAACCCCTACGATCCAAAGTAGGATCATGATCCTGATAACATTGATTCTAAGTATAATAGTTTGATTGCAATGTAATGGAAAATAACTTGATGTCAGAGTGTTGATGAATGTAAATAATTGTAAACTGTGAAAGCTCTCGCTTGTATGAGTAATGTGAGTGCTTGTAACCCCTTCTCCTTTAGTTGCGAAGTCCTTATATAATGCTCCTAGGTTCAACGTGTGCCCAAGAATATCGGAGGTGGTTAGCTGAAATTTTGGTATAATATCCCTGCTCTTTTGGCACGTTCCTTGACTGTTAACTATAGCATTTCACTAGTGGAATAAACCATATCTATCACTTAGTAACAGATGCGGTTTTGCATTAGAAAAATAATTAAAAAAATAGGAAGAAAAGGTGGGAAGAAAATTTGATGCGGTCCTCTTATGGACCGCATCAGATTTTTTTCACTCAAACCCTAATCCTCTCCCCTCTCCCCTCTCTCCTCACTCAACTCAACCTCTCCCCTCTCTCCTTACTCCACGGCGCCCTCTCTCTCCTCACTCCACCCACACATCGCCCCCTCTCTCTCCTTACTCAACTCAACCCAAATTCCCTCTTCCCTCCTCCCTCTCAAACCCACACCACCCACGAAACTAACGAACTCTCAAAATCTGTGCGAGTCTTGACGAACCCACGAATCTGCACAAGTATGCACCAGTCGAAGACGAAGACGATTTGAGGACGAAACGAACGTCGAATGCAAAGCACGAAAATTTAGTCGAATCTAGAAAGGTTTTTTTTGTTTTTTTTCGTTTTATGTTATGTAATTTCGTTTTATATTAGACGAAAATTTAGTCGAATCTAGAAAGATTTTTAGTCGAAAATTTTGTTTATTTTCTGTAATTTATATTTTTAGTTAGATCTATTTCGTTTTTTTTTTTTTTGTAATTTTCGCTTAGTTTATGTAATTTACGTTATTTAGTTAGATTTCGTTTTTTTTATTTTCATTCATTTTCATATGTATGGTACGTTATTTAGTTAGATTTAGTTTATAGTAAATTTATATAATTTTTGTATGTATTATTATTGTATATATACACATTTTGGTTTTATTATTATTATTATTATTATTATTATTATTATTATTATTATTATTATTATTATTATTATTATTATTATTATTATTATTATTATTATTATTATTATTATTATTATTATTATTATGTACAAATTGGCGTACACAAGCTGCAGTGCTGCTTTGTTTGATTTGTTGGATTTGGTCCTGCTTTGTTTGTTGCAGACCTGCAGTGCAAAGCAGGATTTTTTTTTAAAAATTCACGACCCAAAATCTGATGCGGTCATGCCAAAACCACATCAGATTATTGTTTTCTGATGCGGATTTGGACCGCATCAGAAATGATTAGTGACCTGTTGCGCCCGACTTGATGCGGACCAAAATCACATCTGAATGGCCAGTTTTGATTGCATCAAATGGGGTTTTTTCCACTAGTGTTTGAACTGCTTGCAATTGATGGGACTCATCTTCCTTATTCTTCGGTAGTTGGTTGCCCTTTGACCAGGTCTCAACGACTCAACGTCACGTCGCTGCTGCTTGTGTCAATGTCATCTTGAAAATTCAACCATAACACCTATCCAAAAATATTATAAAACATAAAGTAATCAAAAACAATATATATATAAAAGATCACATGAGAATGCTCCTTACATGAGAAATGAGAATGAATGTCAACCACAATATTGAATTAGAGTTACAACACTTGTTCATTAGAGTTATACCCCCCTAAAAAATTTTGGGCCCAATTTTTTTTTTTTTTTGAATTTTCTTTTCTAATATTCTTTTTCTTTTGGAGTTATATCACTTTTTCATCCGTAAAATTCATTCTTATTTTTCATGTAAGTATGCATTCTCATATGAATTCACTTCGGGCCTGTTCTTTTGGCATAAAACAATTAAACTGAACTGATTGCAACTGAACTGAACTGAATTGAATTGAATTATAATTAATAGTAGTAAAAATAATACAATATAATATTATTTAATTAATAATAAATTCATAATGATGATTTTTAAATAATAATAAGTTATTAAATAAAATAATAATAAATTATTAAATAAATAATAAATTATTGTGATATAGATGGATTAGTCCGTAAAACAGATAAACTAATAACTTGACGAACAAAATTATAATATCGAAATATATAATTAATATACTTTATCATACAACGCTTGGAAAGAATGTTATAAATTTAATAGTATGT